>NC_051184.2:81158728-81369596 GCF_013339695.2 Rhipicephalus sanguineus | reverse complement strand
ATGTTTCACGAAGCGTTGACCGATCGGCAGTAGAGTAACGGAACGCGTATATTCCGTGCTGCGTTATCGTAGGATGTATTCGAGTGCTCCGGATCGTGCCGGCAGTTATTACATAACCGAAAGTAAGAAAAAAAAAAAGAAGAAGAAGAAGAAAAAACGCGTCGACAGCAAGTTCTAGTTTGCCTATACGTCGGTGAAACTCTGAGAGATCATTGTAATGTAGGGTAGCACAATCAGTTGTAACTGACCAGTTCGCCCGTTTTTACTGTATCATTAAAAACGTTGTTGCGAATGTGGAAGTCGCGATAAGCAGCCCAGGTGGTTTACTACTACGTAGATCGCTGTGATAGCCGCTGGTGTGTTGAAACGTTCACATTTCTCTCTAGAGCGCTCGGGAGCTTGTCTGCGCGACAGAGTAACGTCGAACAGCAGCCGCATCTTCTGGCATTCCGGTGCTGTGAATTGACAATCTTATTATTATTTTTTTTTTTTCGCATCGCATCGACCAAGCTTCAGGCAAGTAGCGTGGACGACTTTACAAACCTTGCCAGAGTGTTTGTGCTCATCTGATAAGCGCGGTCATTGGCTTTGTCTTTGTTAGGAGTGCCGTTGAAAGCACGTTTTCACATAGCTGCGGTGCAAGCTTTAGCACTGTTGAGTTGGCAATGGAATGTAACCTGTACGTATGGCCTACAGCTACAATGAAAAGCTATGGAAACCCATTGAAAAGTTTGTTTTTCAAGAAAAATTGCCTTCATTAGGAAAGTAACACTCGTGAATAGGTGCTGAGGCTACCTGCGAGCTAGGGTATATACCTGAATAAAAGCGATAGGAAAATTTTGGAGCAGCACTATTGCAGGCGTATACGAACTCTTTCATTGTTTTAGGTGAAATTGCAATTATTGTGTCGCCAGTATTGTCCACCTCTTCACAAACAGTAAGTTTGTTTAATGGCCAGAGGAAGATAAGACGATGTAATATCAATCAGTACTCTTTTCATTTTTATTGCTCATAATTTTCATTTTTATTGCTCATAAAACTAACACCAGTGCTCGCAACCTCAGGTTTCATTCTTAGAAAAAAAAAATGTAAAAACATTATAGCCTCACATTGACGGAAGGTCATGCCTAACAAAAAAAAAGGCCATGCAATCAATTTCCCGTCTTTGTTTGTGTTAATTGAATAAGTTTGCGCCAGCGAGCTTTTTCTTCCTGTCTGACCGTCCTGGGCACACATTGCAACGTTAAGTCCCATTTGCCATGTTTGGCACTAATTATTAACTCTAAAGGGCATGGTATAGTTGGTTAGGGTGTGCACTCGTGGAGTGGCAGTCATGAGTCAGTGTAATAAAAGTTGGCCGAGTTGGTTTCAATGCATGATGTAGGTAAGCGTGAGTAACACGTCGCACAAGAATAGAACACGGCACGCAAGAATTCGCGAATAAAAGTTGTCAGTCACTAGTAGTGTGTCGTCCTGTGTCTAATGTTCTTGTGTCCCATTCTCCCTACACATGCCTCCCTACATCATGAGTCACGGCTTAACATGGTGTGGTGACCATGTGTTGATACCCATAGCATCACAGGTTGCTCAACTGTATTTCCATGGCAGGGGCAGGAGACAGCGCCGAACCAAAGGTCTGCCTGGTGCACTTGGACCTCGGCGTTGGCGGGGCCGAGCGGCTCATGGTGGACGTCGGGCTGGCGCTGCGGTCCAAGGGAAGCCCCGTCCAGATTGTCACCACGCACCACGACCGAAACCACTGCTTTCCTGAAACGCTTGACGACCACTTCAAGGTAGCGTCACTTCGCAACACTTTTTGGTGCCGCGCGTTTTCAGGCACTTTCACCCGCTGTGTACTGAAATGCTTTTGTGCCAAAGTGCCACTAACTTAATTTCCAAGTAACATGCAGCATGCAAAGAACACATTACAGGTTGTAAACTTAAATGCTATTTATTGGGACCACGCTGTTGAATGCCTTACAATACTTATGAATTTTAAAGTAAAATTGACATTAGGACATATATCTATACCAGGTGTCTCAGCTAATTAGGACCAAGATTTAAAAAAAAAATGTTCTAGGAAAGTAGTACTTGCAGTATATTAGTGCTCGTAGTGTGTACTTAGTACCTGTATTTTTCATTACTAAGTATTGATTAGTTAGCTACCTTTAATTATCCAAATTCTTCATTATTGCTTGAATTAGTAAAATAATAACTTTAATTTGTAGGCCACCCCAGATAACTTCAGAATTGAGCATTTATTTTGTGCCGAAATCTGCCTGGTTGTTTTTTCCAAGAAAAAAGAACAACCCAGAACGCATGCCAAATACAGCAAGTACAACTTTACTAGAGCACATGGTCTTTTTTAAATCTTGGTTCAAGTTAGCTGGGACACCTGGTAAATGCATGTAGCATCCCCTTCAAGTGCGAATTATGATGCACTGTCTGCAAATGTGTCAAATTCGCATGGCATGATTTCAAGGCACTCAGTATTACTTTCCAAGAAAGAAAATGAAGGAATGTGTTATTGTGTGTGAGTTTCAGTAATTAATGTTAATTAGCATGTAATTAAATATCTAATTATACTGTAATCAGTCAGCTTCAATCCTTGCATAAAAAGAATCAAATATTAGGCCCAAAATGCATGCCCAGTTTCTTTTCTTGGTTGTATTCGTTTCGAGCAAAGAAAAAAATACTCTTGACGTTGGTCTTGGAACGTGGCACATCAAGCGATCGTCAAACATGGTAGTGTCTCCAGCAAAGTGATCCTCTGCAGCAATACGCAGCACAGTGAAGTTAAATTACTGCTAGTTGTCCACTCAGGAAGCCTGCACAAATGTGCACACTGCGTTTAAAGTCATTTGAAAAAACACGCGGTGCTTGACGTGCCTCCGAAGTTGATGTGTACAGTTGTACACACCGCCGCTGAAGGGGATATATACTTATACAAGACGCATCGATATCGCACTCATGCAGGAGGAAGTGCTGTACTTCGTGCAGCTTCTGTAGGCACTAACACCAAAACTGCCTGTAGTAAGTTCTTGTGCAGAACCTACAGTGTAACAGATTGATGAGTGTGAAGATAACAGTTGCAGCGTGCAGTACAGTGACTGGCAGGCATCTTGCAAGTGGTACCCACGTGGTGGTCTAGTGGTTATGGTGCTCTGCTGACCCAAAGGTCACGGGATCGAATTCCAGCCACGACAGTCACATTTTCAATGGAGGCAAAAACTCTAGGGGCCGTGTACTCGGATTTAGGTGCACGTCCCTCATAATGGCGTCCCTCATAATCATATCGTGGTTTGGGGACGCAAAGCCCCAACAATTATTGTTATTATTATTATCTTGCAGGTGGTGGTGGTGGGCGACTGGCTGCCGCGGTCGATACTGGGGCGTTTCTACGCCCTGTGCTCGTACCTGCGCATGATGGTGGCTGCCCTATACGTCGTTTGGTACAGCGACGTTCAGCCCGACATCATCATATGCGACCAGGTGAGGACTGCACATTTAAATGATACAAATGTCATGGAACTGCAAAGACTGAACAATAGGACATCTCCTACTCACGATATGTTGTAGCATAACTTCTGTAAGACCCACACCCTGGCTTCAAAGCTCTCTGCTTTTTGAAAGAGTCATGACTCCTCGCATGTACGTGTGAATGCGGAAACACAAATGCGGTGTAAATATAAGCTGTGGGCGAAAACTTCTCTTTCTTTCTTTTCTTTTGCATTTCTTTCTCCCAGTACATTTCAATGCACGCTTCAGTGCCACTGGGATAGGACACTCAGGACAATAGGTAGTAGGAACAAATAGTCCTAGTTTGTTCAAGTTGCATTCAATACACTCTTCCTTTAACTTGAACATCAACTGACCGAAGTCTTCCCTTGCATTATCTGAATATTGGTTTTGGCTTTGTTACATGGCTCTCCTTCTTTTGAACTTCTTCATCGTTCTCTATTTTGGAGATTTCCCAGTCAATCTTTATAGACTGCCCATTTCAACACAAAGCTATGAATTGTAGGTGATCTGAACCTGGTGTCAGCAGAGTTCTTCAGATTCCTATGTTCCTGTGGTCATCAGAGGTCAGCTCGTAAATCCTACACAAATTCCAGACCATCTGCATCAGCTGCAGTAAAATTTGTGTTCGCTTGGCTGTACAAGCCGTCTCGGCAGTTTCGTGCAGTGCAGTGGAAGCTACTAGTAAGATAGAACTGATGGAAAGGCTCTTCCGTCATCCGCCTCCTCTTGCTGTCTGTGCAACGTCGACCGAATGGAAGATTTGTTCAAGTCCAGCACTGCACAGTTCTCATACCATCTCTGGAACAAACACCTGGGTCTTGTTATGGCTATGACGCACTGCAATGTTTCACGAGGTTAAACACTGCAATGTAATTCTAATCGGTGTAACTAAGTATAGTGCCACATGCACCTTTGTCGTCGATATTACGAAATGGTCGCGAAATGAAATAATAGGGCAAAATGTTTGTTTGCACCGCACTCATTTGCATTACGTGAAAAAGTGTCCCTGTTGGGTTTGCCACGGCTGCTGTGGCCCTACTACATTTTGCCGGTTTCATTAAGCACGACTGTAGTCTCTTAACTGCCGGCTTACACACTAGGAATTGAGTGAGGTGCATCTCAAAGCCATATGTTCAGATATTGTTACTAATAATCACTAGAGATGGGCTAACAGCAAATTTGAGGTTCGAAGCGAATCCGAAGCGAATAGTGATTTGGTCGAATAATTTCGAATCAAATAGTTCGAGTAGTATATAGCGCATATTATTATGAAAAATTAGCATATTTGTCATGACCCTTGCACAATATTTTTAAGAATTGGAACTAGGTATGAGCGAATGTCACTTTTTTGGTTTGAAATGAAGTGACCTTGAATAGTATCAAGATTTGAATTGCGGTAGGGTGCAAGTTAGAAGTGGTACAATATGTTACAATTTAAAAATTACTATACTTAACACATATAAGCCCATATAACACGCCTTTGAACTTCAAAAAATATGTACACTTAACCTTGAAGTGTGGCTTTGCGGCAGTGCAGATTTCTCCTGTAAAGGTGGTTTCACGATACAGCAACCCGACGCTGCAGTGAAACCACCTTTACAGGGGGTTGTGCGCGGTCAAACATACATATATTCGTTCATTTCGAATACTTCGAAATTTCGAATAATATAAATTCGTATCAAAGCGAATTGGAATACTGTAATATTCGTTCGAATATTCGAAACGCCCGAATATTCGCCCATCCCTAATTCATGGATGCTCGTGCATTGATTCTGCTCACATAGTGTAAGACTTGTCCGACTTTATAGGAATGTTGAGGAAGAACCACCATATGACAGTCCTGAATCCTAGTCGTAAAAGACAGTGCAAAGGAAATGCATACTGGAAACACGCCCTTGCCATGCGATGGACAAGCGGGAGGTTTGTACCTGTCAAGCATGCTAATAGTATGAGCGCTGATCATTGGGAGGACATCACTAACGATTGCGTCGTACAAAACGGTGCTTTCAGATGTCTTCAGACAATAGGGCCTATTTGCAAAGGGTCAGGCAGGCCTTGCAATAAAACAGGGTCACTGTCAAATGAAGTTGCGCACCTTACATCATGCTGTCTCCAAGTATATTTTTCCTTCCTCCATGCTCTAAGCACCGCCTCGGGTAGCTGGGTAGATCCTTAATGTCTTCGCGTTACCCTTGGGCAGACAACAGCTTTTTTTTCTTTTGTAAACCTTTTTTCACATTCCAGGAAGGTCCCAGGTTCGATCACCAAAATGAAGGCGAATTTCTCTTCGACCTCAGAGCTTCCTTGCAAACCTGTGTAGTACTGACGGATTTAAACGCAAACATTTAGGGCTAAGTAATGCTTGTATTTTTGTTTCCAGAGTCTACAGTTTGTGTGACATCGGCGTAATTTTGACCTGAACACTTACATCAGAGCCAACGTCACCTTTAACGGCCAGATTTGCAGCAACGTGATGCGGTTATCACGAGCCATTGCTCATAGCATTCATCATACTAAAAAAAATTATGCTGCGTTTCCATCTGTGAGTACTGTACTTGCTTGATATTTTCATTCAGCACTTCACTTTTACCTGGAAATCAATGCCCGTAGTGGGGACAACCTTTGTGTTGTCTTGTTCTCTTGTGCAGGGCCGTAACTAAGGGGGGGTTGAGGGGGTTCTGACACCCCCTGAAACTTTTTCATGCTTTAACTTTTCGGGTGGCACTAAAATACTTGCACGCCTTCACAGCGACCACCAGTTGCCAAAGTTAGCCGTTCTATACACAAACACCCCCCGAAAGGAATTCCTGAATACAGCCCTGCTCTTGTGTCCATGTTCGAACACCTTGCCTTCTTTTAAAACAAGGTAACCGTCTGTGACTTTGATCTTTCTGTGCAGGTGTCTGCATGCGTGCCGATCCTCCGAATGTGTCGCAACGCCCGGATCGTCTTCTACTGCCACTTCCCCGACCTGATGCTCTCGAAGCCGGGTGGCCTGCTGAAGCGCATCTACCGCTGGCCGCTCGACGCGCTCGAGCAGTGGAGCATGAAGTTTGCGGACGCTGTGCTTGTCAACAGCCACTTCACTGGTGAGGTGTGAGGAGGTGGATAAATCAAGGTGGCTTGGCCACAGGGTGAACCTGTGAACACGTCTTTGTATTGTTTTATTGCAACAGAAGTTGTGTGGCTGCTCCAACTACAAGTTGCCAAGAATTGAAAGATAACAGAGAGCTTTACAAGGACGGTGACCACTGTGCATTAATAATAATAACTGGCGGGGTTTTACATCCCAAAACTACGATGACTATGAGGGACACCGTAATGGACGGCTCCGGAAATTTCGACCACCTGGTGTTCTTTAACGTGCACCTAAATCTAAGTACACAGGCCTCTAGCATTCTGCCTTCATTGAAATATGGCCTTCATTGAAATACGGAAATGTTTTTGACACCACCTTGATTGCACCAAATCACGTAAATGAATACAATTCGGCCCCTGCATTGCCTCATTCTTGATTAGACAACTAGGGAACACCACCCCTTCTGCACTTCAACAACCTAGCCAAAAGAAATGCTTTCATGATGCCATCTCAAAAGAATATCCTTAGGGATCCTCTCCAACCTTTTTTATGAAATTTTGCTTCGAAGTATTAAACAAATATTAGACAAATATTTGACAGCTATTCGAAAAACTATTAGAAAAATATTTGATTCGATTCGCACTCACATTTTAAAATTTGAATTCGCTTCGCACTCAAAATTTTACTATTAGCACAACTCTAAAAACAAAAACTTCAAAATCTTAAATATGCAACTGATGACCACGCGCTCATTGGGCACAGGTTCGTGATACACAGAAATAATAACTATAATAAAACACGTGACAGTGCATTTTCCGGGCTCAGTTATGCCAAATAAAGAGTTCTATATTCTTCGCTGTCAAGATCCGTAGCATCACGTTCTTCACAATTGCTACAACATGACAACATTCAATGAGAGAGAACAGTAAGCTCATCCAAGAGGCTGAGTTTTTTTTTAGTTGCTAAAAGATGTTCCAATTCGTTGCCTACCTTGGCCATGTATACTATACTTGCTATGATGGCTTAGTTAATGGTAGGCTTTTGCGAATAGTAAATTTTAGGTCCGAAGCGAATTCGAATAGTTTATATCACATATTATAAAGAAAAATGAGCATATTTGTCATGAACCAACTAACCAGCGCAATATTTTTAAAGTTGAAACAAGGCATATGCATATGTCATTCTTTTTGGTTCAAAGGGAAGTGGAAGCAACTTTGAGTAATAGCAGTATTTGACTTTCGGTAGAATGCAAGTGATAACCTGTAAAACATGTTACGTTTTAATTTTAAGATTTACTATACATGGAGCATAAAAGCCGGTATAACAAGCTTTTAAACTTAAAAAATGATGAATCGATGTGAGGGTAATACAGTAAAACCTCATTAATTCAAGATCCCGCATAATTAAAAGGATTTTCTTGGCCCCGTATATGCAATGTACATTTGAGTGGATAATTTGAAGTGGCGGTCAGCACCAGCCCGGTTAATACGAAAACTTTGGGTGCCATGGTGCCAATTCCCCGATCCCGATTTAGCCGCAGATCCGCAGAAACGATGGCCCTTAGGAGCCACAAGGCAATGCAATGTAGCGATACTAATGAGTGACAAGTGAAGCATCCCAGCCTCACTGCTGCCAGCGCAAGAAAAAAACTAAACAAAAGGCGTTCTCATGGTCAGCTGAAATGTGCGCCTGCGGAAAAGACGCGCTTCACTGCAACACAGCAGTGACACGCGGGCAGCATGACGCATGCTTCTCTCAACATCAGCGCGTCATGATTTACCCATTCTTTCTGGTAAAATAGAGAAATTAGTAAAGGGTGGTCTGATGGAATTCGCGATATATGCGAACCTCCGATTGGCGGTTGTTCCGGCAATTTGCGCACTTGCACTGCTGGCGGAGTACTTGCCTGCAACGCCTACTTGGAAAACTTCAATGATCATCTTTTCCACCCAGAACACATCGCGAATTCCGTCACACTGGTCATTATTAAATGCTTTATTTTACCAGAAAGAATGGGCGAATGGTCGCATCATGACGCGCTGACGCTGCGAGGAGCAGGTGATATGCTGCCCGCGTGTCACCACTGTGTTGCAGCGAAGCGCGTCTTTTCCGCAGGCGCGCATTTCAGTTGACCAGGAGACCGCTTTTTTTCCTCTTTCTTTTTTTTTTCTTGCGCTGGCAGCAGCGAGGCCCGCCGTTTCCCCGGTTTAGCGGCAAAATTGGGACCAGGTATTGCTGGAAGACATAACCCTTGTAGCCGCAAACTAGCAGGAAAGCAAAGGACCACCTCTGATTACTTCCAGTAATTCAAAGTTCCTTGCATCCCGCTTTTTGTATGTTTGGTTAATTCGAAAACCCGCCTAATTAGGTTTTTCACAGTCCCAGTCACTTTGAATTTACGAGGTTTTACTGTATGTTCATTTAACCTCGAAGTGGGCTTCGCGGCAGTGCAAATTTCTCCTGGAAAGGTGTATTCACCGTAGAGCACACCTCCACTGCAGTGAAACTACCTTTACAGGTACCCGCGGTTATATATGTCTATTCGTTCATTTCGAATACTTCGAAATTTCCTGGAATTTAAATTCGTTTCGAAGGGAATTCGAATACTGTAATATTCGTTCGAATATTCGAAGTGCTCGAATATTCGCACAAGCCTAGTTAATGGCTATGGCCTAGAGCTGCTGAGCTTGAGGTGTGTTCATTCTCGGCCGTGGCAGCTGCATTTCACAAAGGGTGCAAAATGCAAACGCACTTGTGTAGTACTTAGGTTTAGGTGCACGCTCAAAAACCGCAGGTGCTCAAAAATAATCCGGAGTATGGAGTCCCTCATTGCGGTTTTGCCAGGAGCTATTATAATTTTTTTTTGGCCGTGAGTAGTGCCGCTTACACTCCCAGCTCATACAGCTGTGCAAACACAGATGAAAGCAGACGGTAGGTGCGGGTTCAACTAGCAGTGCTCACAAGTCACAATTTTATCCACTTTCTATTACACTTGCTTATTTCCACATTTCATTTAAACGTCACAGCTAACTTACTCTGGCTTGGTGTGGGTTACTGCTTGTGGCCTAAGCCACTGAGCGAGATGAACCGATCTAGAAGAGTACTGACCAAGGAAGTGACCTTTAGAGCATTCGCGCATGTCAGTATGCATTCTTTGCATCGAACGCAGTAAGGCAGAAGGTATCCAACACAATCACGGCAGTGGCTATAGGCAGGAGTGAGTCATAAGGTTGATGCAGCAATTGTGATAACACGCGGGAACCCTCATTTTCCTTGTGAATTGCAGGAAGCGTCTTCAGAGAGGTGTTCCCTCGGCTGTCTCACGTGCAGCTGCAAGTCCTCTACCCGGCGGCGAGCCTCTCGGCCATCGAGCGCCCCCTGGAGGGAACCCTCGAGGAACTGGGCATCGACAAGCCCCAGGGGGCACTGTTCCTCTCTTTGAACCGCTTCGAGCGAAAGAAGAACCTTGCCCTGGCTCTGCACGCCGTGGGTGAGTGCAGGTGTTTTGGGAGTCGATGTGCAGCTGTTTGATAAGTATTTTGCATCACGTGATTGGTTTCAGGACAAGTTTCACTATGCCACTGCCGTTGGGAAGCCTGCCAGTGGTTGTACAATTAAACCTAGACATTATCGGTTGGTCTCTAACTCGTCCCAGTTTAAAACCCACTAGTACCAGTTGGTCTTCAAGTTCGGTTTCCAACTGGGACCAGTTGATCCCATGTAACACCATTTGAAACCAGTTGACCAGTTGAAGGCAAATTTTCGCGTTTGTTGAGGCATCTATGGCTTTTGCCTTAATAATTCGACATAGTAGATATAAGCTCCTACTGCACTACAGTCGGGTCTTTCTACTGTTGGGTCTGTTGTTTGATGCTGGATGCGAGATTGTTACAAAAAGGTTTGACTGCATACCATTACTCAAAGAAAGTAGTTTTATTGAATTACGAGTCCTTGTTACACCCAGGGCTCAATCACGCACTCCGTTTTTCGCAGAGCTCGCGTGCCGCGACACTCCCGTACACCTGATCATGGCCGGTGGCTACGACCCTGAATGCCGTGAGAACGTTGAGCACTGGGATGAGCTCGTCTCGCTCGCGGAGCAGCTGGGTGTGCAGCAGAGGGTCAGCTTCGTGCGGTCGCCCAGTGAGGCAGCCAAGCTGCTGCTCCTGCACGCGTGCCGCGCCGTGGTCTACACGCCGGCCAACGAGCACTTCGGCATCGTGCCCGTCGAGGCCATGTGCATGCGGCGGGCCGTGGTGGCGTGCAACAGCGGAGGCCCCACCGAGACCGTGTTGCACGGCGAGACGGGCCTGCTGTGCGACCCCACTCCCAAGGCCTTCGCTGCCGCCCTCGTACGCCTGGCGAAGGACCGCAGCCTGACGCAGGAGATGGGCGAGCGTGGACGGAAGCGTGCTGAGGAACTGTTTTCTTGGCAGCGCTTCGTGCGTGAGGTGCATGAGGTGGCCTTTGGGGACGACAAACGCAAGGATCGGTAACGACCAACCCCACACAATCCGCTTGAGTGTTGTCCTCCGTGTCCCCTGTGGGGACGGCAAACACAAAGCATCGGTAGTGATTGACCTCTCACCGCTGTCCTTGCTATCCTGGTGTTTTGGGTGTTCATTGGTGTTTATAAGCAGTGGCTGTAATGCAACAGATAGAACAGCGTCGTAGGACAACCGAATGAAGTGGGAAGGACACAACCGCTTTATAGAAACTGACCCCATTTTCAACTAATTGTGTTTGAGTTCATGCACCATTTCAAAGCCCCCTTCGGCATCCTAATGGCAAACTTAACTCGAACTGTAAACTGTAGGAAGCTTAACGAAAACCAACGGACAATGGAGCCAAGGAATGTATGGGGGAAGTAGTCTTCTAAATTTATTAGTCGAGTAATTATGATATCAGTGCAAAGAAATTAAGGCGTACGAAAAGACAACTTGCCGCCGGTAGGGACCAAACCTACAACCTTCGGATAATGCGTTAGATTGATTGAGCTACAGCAGCATTTATCCTCCCTTATGCTTTCCTTGGCTTCATTGTCTGTTAATTTTTATTGAGGTTGTGTCTAACAAAGGAATGAGCCCTTCATAAATTCCCATTTCTTCAATGAAACTATAGGAAGGAGGCTTATCAAGATCAGACCACCATTGCACTAGAGCATAGTCTGTCCATCATTTGATGGTAATGCACTGTCAGGTCAACGAAGGAAATCAACCTGACGTTCCGGCGAACTCTTTTTTTTGTGTACACTTATAGTCTCTTAACAAAGCCTGTGGATGTGATTGCCAGCTCAGGATGGCAGTTCTCCCTGAACTCTTAACTTAGCCAACAAAACGAACATGTCGAAATGCACTTTAGTTTCTAGTCGGCACCGGCACATAGTCCTCACGGTTTTTCCTGTCCTCTGGCGCTGTATTATCTGGTGCCATATGGTTTTACGTGAAACAGCTAGCCCAAATTATGGTATTCTCACAACTGTGACTGAAACCCGTCACAGTCGCTTGTGTCTGAACTAGTTTTGGAGGGACCGTATCCTAGACCGATCGCTCTACATCGATCGATTCAGAACATCACTCTATTTCATGGTACGACAAATTCAGCAAGCATTGCCACTTCTGCTAACGGGAAAGCGTCTAAGCATACCACAGCAGGAAAAGTTGTCTTAGCTAGAAAAAGAAGAATGTGGTGGTTTTGATGTGCTCTTGTATTTTCGTGTTCATTTGTAAAAGTGTTGAGCAAACATTCGTTTGCTGGTCAGCAGTGCATCCTACAAAATTTTTGTAGTTGTTCCTGTCTGGATCTGTCATGCTCCAGCATCCATCAGCTTTAAGAAAGCATGACATCAGAACATAGATATGCATTACTCGGTTCTCGTTCATTAAATATAGTAAAAAGTTCCCTTTAAGCATTCCCTGTTGAAAGGTGCTTGGTGTTTGCTTTCGCACCAGTTTTGTAGTTTATACAAATCGTTACAAAAGAGTTTACAGAAGTTGTGTTATGTGTCGCTCGATGAATTAGTGCCTTTTTAATGGCTCAGTGTATTTTTGACCATGCTGGTTGAGCTTTTCGAAATGGGCTGTTTCAATAGCAATCACTGCTGCACTGGCATTGTATTTCATAGCGCACTACCCAAAGATCCAACGGCCACAGTGTGGTTGAAAGATTGCCGCAGGCGGCCTACATTCAAACACCAAAAACGATTCACAATTATAACTCATTCAGTAATCCTGGCTCAATTTTTCACTTGTGTACAGCTGTTCTAGTGTGAGAATGTGTTATTTAAAGTGAAGACCAAAACAGTGTTGCATTTCAGTGTGCTTTGAAGTAAAGAATTCTTGTGGCTAGCTTCTGCCACGAGATTTATGCTAAGAAGCGTGATTCCATCATGTTTGTTCACATGGTGCCTTGTACGCAATGTGTAAAAGGCCTTGTATGAATAAGCGGGTGATTTATTTGTACAGAATGAAAGTGTTAATCATGAGAGCCAGTGAAAGGCTTAATAAAATGTTATGCCACCTTGCTTGTTTTATTTCTGGTGCGTGCGTTATCACTAGGCATGTGCGAATATGTGAGCACTTCGAATATTCGAATTCGCTTCGAAACGATTTTAAATTCTTGGAAATTTCCTGTAAAGGTAGTTTCACTGCAGTAGAGGGGTGCTGTACAGTGAATACACCTATTCAGGGAAAATCCACACTGCCGCGAAGCCCCACTTCAAGGTTAAATGAACATGTTACCCTCACACCAATTCATAATTTTTTACGTTTAAAATCTCGTTATACTGGCTTATATGCTCTAATTATAGTAAAGTTTAAAATGTGACGTATTTTACAGGTTATCACTTGCATTCTACCGAAAGTCAAATCCTGCTACTATTCAAAGTTGCTTCCACTTCCCTTTGAACCAAAAAGAATTACGTTTGCATATGCTTTGTTTCAATTTTAAGAAATATTGTGCAGGTTAGTTGGGTCATGACAAATATGGTCATTTTTTTTTTATAATATGCGATATATACTATTCGAATTTGATTCAAATTATTCGACCAAATTACTATTCGCTTCGAACCTAAAATTTACTATTCGCACAAGCCTGGTTATCATGCTTTGAGTGATTAGTGTGAGCAGTGCATTGTCTTTACCTTGGCTTAAAACACACAAATTTTCACTGCATGTCTGGTCTGCGCAACTACTCTAGTTGTGCTTTCACGAAAGTGATGTTACATTAGCCTTTTTCTGTTACGACCATTGTCTTGAATTTTATTACCATTCGGAATGGAGGTGACTTCTGTAGCACATCCGTGCGCTGCAAGTTTTGCCATTTTGCAAATGATTAACCAGTTATCATAACCGAAGTTGAAAACATAGTCGAGGCATGAAAGCCAAGACAGCCACTGTTTACAACTGCTTAATGTCAACTTTCTCATATCAACTTGTTCATTACATTGTGGATGACTATGTAATATTTCAAGAGATAACCAGTCCCAGCGACACTACTGTTCCACAATCAGATCTCAACGCTACATCTGTTTGGTGTAAAACTTGATGCAGGGTATTAAACGCTAAAAAATACAGTTGTGCTCGTAAGCCAGCCTACTAACAAATCAACTTCATATCACCTTGACAACTCTCCTCTGGAAGACCTCGTGCAGATATCTCAGCGTCACTAGATCATCAAAAACTCGCTTGGAATTGTCGCACAGAATCCAGTCTACAAAACGCTTGCACGTCTTTGCCAAAACTTCTCACACACTCCTAGAGCTCTTGTTAAACTTCTACATTTTTAAAACAAGGAGTTAGTTCAGAGGTTGAATGCGCCGTCTCGGTTTGGTACCTATACAATCTGGGTTACTCACTCAAAATGGTCCAGAGTAATTAGAGGACGTGCGATTATGCTAATCTAATTATGACGTAATTAGGTTACGTCTAATTAGGCTTGAAGTCCAAGTGTGACCAACATGAATTTGAGCTTCCAGCTACCACCCTTCACCTCCTGTCCAAAGATTTCACATTTGCGTCTTATCTCACCAGATATTTTGTCATTGTTCACTACAAAATGGATTCATCTCCTCCCCAGTACCGGTCATCACACACTGACCAGTAATGTTTCAAGGCCTCTTCAATTAACTCTTTCGTTACGGAGGAAAAATGGCTGATTTTCAGTGCTTCCACAAAAAAATTTTTTCTCTTGAACAACTGCTAGCTTTAAGCATTGCTATACATCAAATCGTAGCTTTTTCATTTGGCTTTCCAACTATGAAAGGACAGTGCTGTGAGGGTTACAGTAATTGAAAGTTTATTGTCAATCAAAGGAAAACATACACAAAAAAGTACAAACACAAAAAAGTGAGCGAGTATGCTTAACCAGAAAATTATTTTTGAAATTCTGAAATATACAAATTGTTCCCTATTCCTTCAGCTATCGGTTAGTATATATATCAATCCGTTGCTCCAAGTACTGCATTTTTGGATGCTCGTCAATCTAGCGGCCTTGACAGCTGTGCCACTGGGCAAAGCAGTCGCGCGAGGGCACAAAACAAAGATAAACTTTGCAGGTGGAGCAATAGACACTTGTTCTGTTTTGTGTCTTTGTTTTCTCGTAGCAAATCCTACAGTTTCTCCTTTTATTCATTCTTTCTGGTTGGTGCCGAACAGGGTCCAAGGGTGCGAAGGGGGGGTGAGATGGGGGCGTGTCCTTGCGCGACTTCTTCATAATCAAATATCTGATGAATTAGTTCTTCTCTAAAGGCCAATTGATCAAAATAAATGCTTCTGGAAAGTTCTGGGAGTTCTGGGTTGTTTTTTCGGTGCTCTTGAATGAGAATGAAGCTGTTCACGCACGCGATGTCAATACAGTGAAAAAAGAGTTTTCCACCATCGCACACATTTTCTGAGGACGTTATAAGTGCCAATGATTTGGTCCGATTTGTCCACACCTAACATCCCAGCATTGTATTCCTGGACAAGGAGCGGCTTTTTGATTACTTTCAGAGCCCACTGGCTCCCCCTTCGCTCTCTTCTTTCGGCCGGCACATTGCCGTACAGCGGTGAGCACTCTTAGGGTGAACACGCGAGCGCGTGGCCGACGGCTCTGTCGGCGCCGCGTAACGGTCATCGGTGGAAACATTGCGCATGCGCATCATGCGTTCTACGAAATACTCTTTCCACCGCGCGCACACAAGCGTATCCCCAACAAGCATATCTATGACGCAGTGCGCGTGGTGGAAAGAGTGTATCGCGAAGCACATGCTGCGCATGTGCAATGTTTCCAACGATGGCTGTTACGCGACGCTGATAGTGCCGTCGGCCACGCGCTCGCGTGTTCACCCTAACAGTGCTCACCGCTGTACGTGTGCATTGTACTCATCAAGTTCACAGTCCGGCGGTCTTTCCACTGCATGTAGATGATGCTGCCCTTCCGAATCCATCGAATGTCTCCACGCTGTGCCCGTTTTTCCCATGCAGTGTCTTTCAGTTCAGCTGTAAAGCAGCGACGGTCCTTGCGATGTTGTCCCGCATACAATTGTGTCGCGCTGAATCAGATGTTCAAAAAGTGTCACTGATGTGTAAAAGTTATCCATATAAATTTTGTATCCCTGATCAAGGTACTGAGTACAAAGCCTGTTCACTACGTCAAAGGCTAAGCCATGAGGCCCCGGTGCCTCACGCTTACCAGTGTACACGAAGAATTGAAGTGTGTATCCGGTTTTCGAATCTGCCAGTACCCAGAGTTTATAGCCAAATTTAGTCACCTTGTCCCTAATGTATTGCCCGATTCCTGATCGGGCTTTAGATTTGACCATGCGTTCTCATCAACGGAGAGGTCGCGCTGTGGCTGGAAGAAATTTACTGATTGCTAGGGGTGTGCGAATATCAAATTTTTCGAATACGAATCGAATACGAATATCCACCTTCGAATATCGAATCGAATATCGAATATCAAAGGAAACTGCCTCGACAGTAACGATATTTTATTTAATACCTGTGACACACGGGCATGTTTGAAAGGCCATTGAGTCAATGGCCATCGAAACGCTACAACTCCATCGAACTCGATGGGGTTCTCGCGTTGCCACACGACGGTTTTCAACGGCCGTTGAGTGATTCAGGTGTTTGTCGCAAAAATTTTGTGGCGCTGCTAATCTTATTTTCGTTTTCATGTCGTCGTAAGTCAACTAAAATAAATCCACTTAAAAGCACACATTTGTGCGTTGTTTTGTTCTAAAATATAAAAAAAAGATGTTTATACATAATTATAGGTGCATTATTAGTTATAAGCAGAGGTGGTTATAAGTTTGTTGAACAACGAAACTGTGGCTACGTTGCAACCGCTTTACCCGTCCTGCCGCTTTCCCGGGTTTGCCACGTAGTTTTGCCGTTTTGCCTGGTTTTGCGGTTGCGTGTACACATTTCGTTTCATTACGTGCTTGTTCCGCCGTCATGAGTGACCGCGAAACAGATGACAAGGCCGCTATGGTGTTCTACATGGCTGTGATCATGCAGCTTGATGCTGGGATCGAAGCGGCGAAAGAGGAAGCCGACGCCATCGAGGATGAGCTGCTGCTGTTATCGCGAGCATGCGCAATTCCTACATTCCAAATGACACAAATACTTTAGTAAATAAGTTATAACGCCCATGCACGCTACTTTTAATGCATACTCGTTAAATTTTTCCTTTTCTAATCATGGGTATGAGCACACTGGGAACGAGAGGGCGCGGTGACGCTGTTTCCGCTTCCGTCATTCGATGGCCGTCGAAATTTCAATGGAGTTGTGGAGTGCTCCGTCGACTCGATGAGCCACTGACTCAATAGCCTTCGAAAGTGGCCGTGTGGCAGCGCGTGCATGCCCGTTGAGTCAATGGACCAACGGTTCAATGGCCTTCGAAACGCCCGTGTGGCACGGGTATCGGAAGAAAAAAGTCACAGTTTCGCCGCAAGGGCGAAGCAATGAATGCGATAGCAAGAAATTAATGCTATACGAAGTGAGGCTCGCCAATGGATACTCTCAGTTTGAACAGCGTTCCTGTTGCAAAGGCGGCCGAAGCAGCGAAGGAAACTAGCGTGCTTCAACTGTCGAGCTGTGACACTTGATAGTTCGCGCTCATCTTCTGTTTGTTCGTTTAGCGGCGTCCCTTCAGCTCGAGTGACTTTCGTACGCTCGGTAACATGAGCGCGGACATCACGGTGAAAGCGTGAAACATTCCTCTTCCCCTCACCGCGAGAAAACCGCGCGAGCAGACAACGGAAGGGCAATGTTCTCGCTGCGCAAATATAAGAAGCCAGCGAGCTCGACGACGACTTTAAAATGCGCCCGTCGCGCTGCTAGCGCCATCTCGCTGGTAATGAAGAAAGCTTATTATCGCCTGCCGTCTGTGAGTCCGTCCAGCGGTAAAGGGTATGTATATAACGCTCGCCGTTAGCTACGTGGAGGATCTGCGTTTCGTGGCGTAGTGGATAGCGCCACTCGCTGCGGAACAAGAGGTCCCTGGTTCGATTCCGCGCTTCGGAAGCATATTTCTGAATTATTTTTCTTTGGGGCTTTTATATATATATACATACTTATACATATACGGTGCATGACGGCGACGGCGACGGCAAAATCCAGCCGAGACTGTCCATATAATTGCTATCGCAATAAAAAAACATTAACAGCCTGACTGGCAACACAACATACACGGCTATCTCCAAAACACAATGTCCAGGCTAGCACAATGCACATCACAACGCAAGCAAATATCACGGCACAATGAAAGTAATGACTACATGTTACCATGTAGAAATATGGCCCCGCCACGGTGGTCTAGTGGTTATGGCGCTCGACTGCTGACCCGAAGGTCGCGGGATCGAATCCCGACCGCGGCGGCTGCATTTTCGATGGAGGCGAAAATGTTTGAGGCCCGTGTACTTAGCTTTAGGTGCACGTTAAAGAACCCCAGGTGGTCGAAATTTCCGGAGCCCTCCACTACGGCGTCTCTCATAATCATATCGTGGTTTTGGGACGTTAAAACCCAGATATTATTATTACCATGTAGAAATATGAGTTGCTCCACATGATCAGGCAGCAGGCGCTCGCTTGTAACAGAGACACCCCCTGCCACTGAAAAGGCACGCTCGCTTGGAACAGAAGTGGCTGGTATAGGGAGCTTTGCAGCTTTGCCAGACTGGGGTATCTGAAGGTGCCTACAGTCCGCCACCAGTCACGTGGGTCACTGTCTTTCTTCAGAAGTGGTCCCGCATAGTGAACGAGTGGTAGAGCGGCACGTTACGGCCGCATATTATTGAAAATGTACGGTTACATGATCGCCAACAGCGCTGCACGTCGGAGATGCACCAGCAATAAATCATACGTATTGGGGCGCTCGTCGCAAGCAGATATCATGCCTCCGTGTACTTACGATGTTTATTGCTCCTGTCGGCAACGTTTTTAGCGATACGAACGCAGCAGAAATATGGAAGACGAGTTATTTTATGCATGATAATCGAATCGCATATTCGAATTTTTCGAATATTCGAAGTTATCGAATATTCGAACTTTTCGAATACACGATTTTCGAAGCGAATACGAATATTTCGAATGAAATATTCGACGAATATTCGAAACTTTCGAATATTCGCACACCCCTACTGATTGCTGATTTATGTGCCTCAGCAGCCACGACACGCTCCATTACTTTCCGTCAGATGCTGCCGCCGCTGCCGCTGCGTCTTCTGGGTCTCCTACATTCAGAAAGGCAAGCAGCGCGAAAAATCGGTCTCGTCGCACTTCAACAAGGCCCATGTAGATGATGAGTCCAATTAGTCGCAGCATCTCCAGTGGAGTGACTTCCTCCCAGGAGCCGTCACGCCGAGAATACGTTTGTTTCCCCAATATGTTCATCCAGGCGTACTTATTTGTGTTCTCGCACACCGTCTTGGTTACTTCAGTCGTGAAGAACAAAAGAAAAAAGTCCAGGGCTCTACAGAACCGACGTGCGTCGCTCCGCATCAGTGCTCCAACATAGCTATGCACCTGGTTGTCTCGTTGGCAAAAACTTGACACGGCGCGATGAGTTCGGCAAACTATCCCGGCCATATGTTATTGAGGCCCTAAAGAAAAAAACAATAGCACCGTCGTCAAGTATGAATTGCATTTTTTTTATATATAAACACAGCATGAAGTCGAAAAGAAATCTCACCTGCAAGCGCTTGTCGAAGTTTGAGGCCCCTGCGCGGGAGTGTCGTCATCGGAGCTAAAATCTGACGATCCCGCATCGTTGCTTGAGCCATCACTACTGCTTAGATAAGAAAAATAGGCAGAAGAAGCGGCCGAAATACTTGCTGTAGGAGTCTGCTTTCGAGGAGCACCGCGCGGACGGGACGCCATTCTCGCACGCAACTCGAAACCACTTTCCGTTCAAGTGTCGTCTTCAGCAGCACCGCGGGGCGCGAAATGTAAAAAAACCACAGCTGGAACTGCCACGGCCGCGGAACTGTAAGAGGAGTTTTCAAAGAGTATGCCATATGGGCGCTACTTTTTTTATTGATGGATTTTTTGTATTGATATATTTTACCTTGAAATGTTTTTGTAGTTCCTTGTATAACCCTCCCCTCCAAGGGCGTAGCCAGGGGGGGGGGGGGTTGGGGGGGTTCAAAACCCCCCGAAGGTTTTCAGTTTTGCTTGCGTATATATACACGCGCACATACAAACGCACGCACGAACATACATAATGTATGGTTGAACCCCCCCCCCCCCCGAAAAAAATTTCTGGCTACGCCCCTGCTCCCCTCTGTGATGCTTCAACCCTAACAGTACACTAAATGAATGAATAAATGAAGGAATGAATACAATTAGACCGTGTTATTGACCACGGTGGTCTCATATTGACGGAGGTGAAATGCTAGAGGCCTGCGTACTGTGAGATGTCGGTGGACACCAGGTTACTGAAATTTACAGAGCCTCATGTGGCTTGTGTCATAGTCATATTGTGGTTTTGGCATGTAAAACCCCAGAAATTGTTAAGATGTGTTGTTGATGTCAGAATTTTCTGTTTCCACCACCAGCAACGACTGGCCTCGCGAGTTCTGCGAGTGACCTGTTGTAATTCTTTGGTGCCAGTGTCATCCTGCCGGGTACAAACGAGGTCACAGGTTTGTCTCCCAGCTGGAGTGACTAGGGTTGCCACCTTTTACCGAAAAAAGAACCGGCCCTTCGACGGAGGGGGGATGTTGAACAATAGATGCTTCGGCATGCAGTGCCGTTTAATGTAACATTGCTTTCATCGAGCCAAATAAACCCAATGCCCAAACAAAAGCAGCACACTCAGCTAACCAACTAGCCTAATTGCCGACATAAAAGTACCCGTGATTGGAATGACGCTTCGCTTATTACTCTGAATGTGCTGCACTGAAAAGGAACCACAATGCTTCGTCCATTAAAAAAGCTATTCTTTGCGTCTGACACAAAAGGAACATATAGACACAAAAGGAACGTTAAAATGTGCATATGCCACAAAAATGTCGGATATTCATGTACCATACACGTGCAATAATATGCTCTATTCCAATGATCACTAGACTTGAAGGGATCCCAGAAAGTGGTTTACTAATGGTGTAAGAGTTTGGTGACTGACGATAAATATTTACCGTCGTAGTTGTTGAACTGATGCTTATAAAACACCCAAAAAATAAATAATTGCGATATTATGAAAAAAAGAAAAAGCCGGCCAATGGCGGCCTGGCAACCATCCCGCCATCTGAAAAACCGGCCTGGCCGGTCTAAAACCGGACAGGTGGCAACCCTAGCGAGTGACTAGGTTCTGATGGCAACGGAATGTAAAGGTGCTCAAGCACCTGAAATGATGTGCACACTAAGGAATTAATTTTGTTGTAAGAGGTCAATTACTATAGTAGGTAATTAAACTCACGTTTGTCTTGAACTTCACACTCAGATGCTAAAATTGGCGACATGCATATTCTCCGGTAGAGATGCTTGTGTCTCGGTGAATGGTCTGGAAGTTCGTTCGTGAAGTTCGGTACTATAGGGCACGCTTACAGTGCCTGTAATTACATGACTACTGATAAAAATTTAACTAGGCCCGACATTACATCATTGAAATTGATGACGCCACGCCAAGCTGGCGTGAAAATGGTGCGCCACCTGTGGCACTTTTTCTAGCTTACGAAGTCTCCGTTCATGACAACAGCACTGTTTTGTTTGGTACAATAACAGCGTAATTTACTACTGACAAAGCTTAGCTTACCTTCTGCATTAGCGTGGCACTCACAAGGACCTCAACAGATCTGTGGAGCAGTGTCTTATAAAACAATGCCCTAGTGTCACCTACAACGTCACACATTGTCGGTGACACTGGTGAGTTGTTCGCCACCAATTGGCAAGCTTCTAGCCACCAGGACAACGCAAATGCACACACGAGTTTACACCAAAGGCTCTTTATTCACAGACCAAACAGCTTCCACTCTGAACATGACTAAACGACGAGTGACTAAATTGTGGCTAAAGTTGATGCCACGAACAGTGACGGCACATTGTTTTCAAGCACGTTTTTTGACACCGCACACGCATTTGACACTTGCTTCACGTGCCGCGAGGAGCCACGTGCCACATCGAGATCCTTTCATCTTCTTCCCACACTACAGTACTGCCAATACAACATGAAATCACCCAGCTCATTTTCTTGTCTCAGTTCCGCAGACCAGCGCAGAGTGCCGATTCCAAATACAGCTGCTTTGCACTTACAAACAACAGACTAAAGCTTCAAACCACCTCACAGGCATGTAGATATAGTGTTAAGACAAAATGCTGGTCCCAAAATGGGCCTACTGGATGGCAGCATGTTAGGCACCCTTCTGCAGCAAGTCGGCACGTGATCAAGGAATGGCAATACAAGAGGGCATCAACTGCTGGCACGATTTCCAAGACTGTACATACGAGTAAGCTGCCTTTATCGTACACAAACTCACCCAAGTACAATGCTCAGTGCTGAGCTAGACTAGTGCCTGCTCATTTTTATGATGTGTCAGCAGTTTTTTACTGATTGTATCACGTTGATCGGGGATGCCACTTTAAACATTGTCGAATTCTACCTTGTTCTTGAATTCTATGACTCATCGCCTTTGATTGGCAGCCGATCACACCGGGATTACTGATGTACAAACTTTACCGGCACAACGGCTAGGAGCTACGCCGGGATTGTCTCTCCGATCGGCTCAAGTTGACGTGACGTAATTCGACAGTGTCACAAGTTGACACAGAGTGCCCTGATAGTAAGGCTAACTACTTGAGCAACAAAATGCAGTGTGGATTGGCACCTCGGCTGCGCAAGCTTGGCGAGAAAACGCCCTGTGTGTTATTCATCCAACATGAATTCCAGTGGTCAGGCATTACTGAGCACTGGTTACAGATCACACCTCTCCGTGACGAACTGCTGTCTTCCTGCTAGTCCCGTGCATGAAGCGCTGCTGTACATTTATCATGGGAGACCCACCAACTCACCCAATCTACCTGTCTTCTGTGGTTTCACTTTCTCATCAAGACGTGAAGTAGACCAGAAGGCAATGCGACTGTCAGCTCTGCACGACAGCTCCTGCTGCAATGCATCATGTTTCTTGCCTGGAAAATCTGTATTTGCAAAATTCAAGGCGATGCCAGCATTTCCCCAAGAATTCAAATAACAAAACAACCACTTGTAACTTTCAGGCCGAACGGCAGCGATAGTGGTATCAGATGCAAGGATGTTAAAGGCACTATAGTAGGAACATAGCTTGAAAGATTCCTTCAGGTAAAAACGCAGCAAAAGAGCAACAGTTCGCCGTACAACAGATCAGACAGGCTTTCAACCTTCAGCTAAAGAAAAGGAACCTGACGTGCACCGGCATTTCACTTGAATTCATCAGGGCATGTGCTTTTCCCAGTGTTGCCTTGCTAACCTATTTCTTGACCTAACTACTTAATTTCATCCTCTGTTGACCTCGCTATGTCACCCTTGTGCTCGTTATCGCACCAAAAGGCAGCTTACTATCTCTTTTAAGCACCAAGTTATTCAGTTAAGTTTATGTAGATGAGATGGTGAAAAAATGGCACTAGCCCCTAGCCTTTGGTGAATTTTTGGTTCACCTGGGTAAATAGATATTAGAATGATAGAAGACTGTGATTAGAGTGAAAGAAGACTCCGTTTTCAATGACCTCGTTCGATTAATTTAGGCGCACTGCCGAAGCGGATCACAGATGCCACAAAGAAAGAAGTACGTGGATGAGAGCTGATCCGCCAGGTGCCGTAACAATCCAAGCTGTTCGCAAAAAAACAGTCTACCCTTCCAATGGACTCGTTAAATTAACATTCACGAACTATCCTGAGAGTTCATTTGCCCTCATGTTAACTAAACTTATGCTCCGATATCATATTCATCCCATACAGCTCTTAACTCGAACCGTTACCTCCTTTTTGTAGAAGGTTTTATTTTTTTATTCGGGTTCATGACATTCAAGCCAAATCTCAGCTTCCAGTTGACTGGGGGCGAATCCCGGTGTGCTCCTTGCAAAACGTAATACCGCTAGGTGCCAGCACCATAAAAAAAAAAAAAAACAATCAACGCTTTTCAGCAAATTCCATTCTTTTCAACACAGGAACAGGGCGCATTTGCTCAAGTGGCAGATGTAAAGCTCAGCAGAATCAGTACGGGCATGACAGCCATTCTTTTGGTCATTGCGGCAGAAGTAACAATCATTTTGGAATGGCACGAAAAGCATCACAAAGCAAACCACGGATTGAGAATGACATTTTTCAAAACTCCAGGGTTGTACTGCCAAAAGATCGTTTTTTTTTTTTTTTCGGGAATAACCACTATACTGGAAGCTGGTTTGACAGGTCAAACCAGCTGAAGTGGGTACGAATCACAGAATGCCGCACATGCCGTCTGAGCAAAACAACCAGTTTTGTCAACCATTTTGTAGGATGTGCCCTGTGGCTCGGTCAGGCCTTGATGTGCGTCTCACACCACACATTAGTGAGGTGGTCAATCAAGATTGCGTGGAGCATCTCTAACCCTCGCCGAGCAAACAGACTGCGCGAGTCAGGCTCATAACTGTGATGACTGATCATCTAATTAATTAAGACTAATTAGACCCCAATAAATTTGGTTCATTCAACTCAGCCTAATGTTTCAGAGTCCTTTCGCCTTGTCCATCAGGGCTCACTCTTGGAAGTGGCAGATGATTTTATTGGTTTATTGGTTAAGTCTAATGTGTCATACTTCCTTGATTAAGCCTACATCACAAATGTTAAGCCTACTTGACTGATGTTTGTTTAATTAGTTTTAATAGGTGCTCAAAACATGGCTGCAATGTGTTTCTCGCTCTTGAGGTCGCATCCGACACTTTCGATTCAAAAGGATTGGTTAACCTTATGCTGAGAGAGTCGCTGCCGAAGGTCGCAATGTAGATCTCGGCCATCTCGTAACATGAAGCTAGCAGCTCCCTCCTTTTGAGCGACCGAAGAACTTCGACTTGCTCATCTCCCAGCCAGTTGGCCGATCTCACGTGATTGGTCCACCCCTGGCCAATCACGTGACATAGTCTGAGAGCAGTTCTCGTATAGACGTCTTGACAGACTGATGCGAGACAGACCATCACGGCACAGGCGCTCGCATTGGCACAGCGTTCCGTGCTGTTGCATACACGCGACTGAGGCCATGACATAAGAGACTTGTCTTCCACATCGCTGCATACTTGGCTTTGTAAATGACTCGATAAGTATTCAATGATACTGGAATGCAAACAACGCACCAAGTCAGGAACACAAGGATTTAACTACGTTTTCTGGGCCCATCACACCTTTGCAAGCTTCTTCGCAGTGTGTTTGCTTCGCCACGAAGTGTTTCAGAGACTCGAACAGTTAAATTACGACTAAACAGAAATTCACAACAAAAAGCAGCACGTCAAAAAATATTCAATATCCGTCTTCACAATGATGAGAAAACATCAGATCTATACAAGCAGTTCTGTTAATAGCCTTCGCATTTTGTCTACGTGCACTCAAAAGAGAACATAATGATGTATAAATAAAATCACCGGGCCTATGTGTGACTGTGCATCTCGGGGCCAGTTGTCACTCCTAAAGCATTTTCTTGCATTGACGCATTGAGCTCGATGCCTCCATTTTCTGTTTCACTCTTCTTTCCAAGCATTGGAGATTCGTGAATCTGGGCTCTCTTCGTCGAAGAACTCAAAAAAAGAAGTTGTGCAGCGTGATGCATTAGTCCTTCAGCTCTGAGAGCAGAACAGGTGTGCCAGTGCCAGCACTGTCAAAGCAGCTGCCTTGAAAGGTAGCAACATGCAAATGCTTACACCTGTGCAAGCACGTCTAGTTGCCAGCCAAAAGTCAGTGACTGCTGCGTGCATGGGCTCAATCTGCCTTTTCCATGGTGCTACGGCGCACGCACCCTTCCCCTAGTGGGAGAGTCTCGAAACGCTGTGCTAGGCTTCCTGCACGTCTTTCGATCTCGGAGGCTTTGCTTTCTGGTGATTCCGGCTGTCCCTAATCACCCCGCAAAGCTCCACCCCCCACTACCACAACGGCAAAGGGCAGCGCATGAAACTGAAAAAAAGGTGAACTGTTGGAAGGCACACTGTTGCCCGAACACAAACATTCGCTTTGGTTCCGCTGTCACTGGATGCCTGGTCAATCAATGAATAAATCAATCAATCAAAAATATGCCAAAGGTCTTCAGCTGCTTACACAACGAGACAGTTTGTGTGCCACACGACAAGTGTGCCTTCTCAAAGCCAGCTGCAATCCATGTAGTACAGTATGGAATGCATAAGCGGCCTTTTCCGAACAAAGCGTTTATCAAATGTCCTCTCCAACCCATCCCCCCCCCCTTTTTTTTTACCCACTTGTTGCTGATTTGTATTTTCTAATTTTCCAGTGCAAATAAGTGCCATCTAGAAAGGCCTCCTTGGGCATGCTGCCCTTAATGTGCAATTTGTCTTTTTTTCATCAAGATAAAACAACATTGCTAATTTTTTAGCCATATTACCATGATTGATGGCGTGGTAGAGCGGACGACTACTTAACGAACACTGAAGCATTATGGAGTTAGGTGGGATAAAGTAAGTGCCAGTTTTGGGCTTCAACGGCAGCTTGCACTTGAGGTAAGAAAAGCAACACACCTTTATGATGAATCGATGCAGCATAACCTGTGCAATTGTGCATCTCCTGACACCAAGCCTATGCCTGGAGCCTGAGCCTGGAGTGTTTAAGCCCATTAATTAACCAGAAAACAACACATGCGTATTTGCATGTGTCAGCAAACTGTCCCTAGAGCTGTGATTGTAAGATGTACAGGGCCAGCCCTTGGCAATTAACGGATGTGCTCGGGACTGCAGCTCGTGTAACATTCACGGCGTGACACTAAAGACGAGCGAGAAACACAAACGTCGTAGACACCTTTCAGAAACAAACACGCGTCACGTTGCATTTCGGGCAATGCTAAGACTGCTTGGCTGTAGAATGTCTTCCAACGTAAAAAGAGGCAGCAGATGGCACAAACATGACAAGTACAATACAAAAACAGGCACACACTGCCTTATACCGCAGGTAATGGTGAAACGGCTTTGTCATTTTCAAATGCAAACGGCACGTAATACCATAACACACAGGAAAGAGAGTTTGTGTTAGTGTGTGTTTGTGTGCGAGATGCCACACTCGCAGAGATCAAGAGGAAGCCTCCCCCCCCCCGCCGCAAGCTTCGTTGCAAGCGTACTACTCCGAGACAAGAGGTCAGATCAGACGGCCACCGGTCCGCGCTTCGCGTCGTACTCGTCTATGTACCACTGCTGGTTGAGATAGACGAACCGCAGGAGCAGCCTGTAGAGGGTGCTGCGGGCGGTGACCTCCACATACATGGCCACAAAGAAGGCCAGAAAAAAGAGCACCCCGCACACCAGCGTCACCAGCTCCGAGTGGGTCAGGTCGCTTCGACGACCCGTCATCGTCGTCGTCGAAGAAGAAGAAGGAGAAGAAGACGACGCCGGTGGATCCTGGCGGAAGCAGACGATGGTGACGGTGGCGCAGGCCACCATGACGACCACTGCCAGCAGGAAGACGCTGTGGAGGACCTTGTCGCGCGGCGAGCATGGCGGGAGGCGCCACGAACCGCCGGCGCGGAACTTCTTGTGCCACTGGTACTGGTACTGGCAGAGCTCACAGCTTGGCGGTTTCCGGGACTTCTTGCTCAGTATCTCCAGCCAGCGCTGCACGCAACAAACAATGAACATCTGTCTATTGTTGAAGTGTTGCAGGACCCCATCGGAGCCTGTATATATTGTCATTTTTTGTTGTCACAGCAGTAGAGTTGCAATCTGGGTCAGTTGGTACATATCCTTGAGGATTTGAACCAGCCAAAAGACGAAACACTGAGAAGAGAATCAGCACACACAGCGACTGGACTAACTGTGCTTTATTGAAAACGATCATCTCCTCGGAAAACCAGGCGGGCATGCGCAGCTCAAGAGCATAACAAACACCATATAACATTGGTAAGAAGGAAAGATTACTTTTAAGGGCTCGTTTTTCTTTGTTAGACACAATATTAATGAGAACTAACAGACAGCAATGCCAAGGAAAGTACAGGGGTGTTATTTGTAGTAATTAGAATATAAATGTGAAGAAAGTAAAGTGGACGAAAAGATGACTTGCCGCCGGCAGGGACCGAACCTGCGACCTTCGAATAACGCGTCCGATGCTCTACCACTGAGCTACGGCGGCGGTCATCTCCCCGTCCACTTTATAGGGTATATATGTCGATTGAAACTTAGGAGTGTCAGTCAGCGCCAGTCGCAGCCATGGCGGCGAGTGTGGAACACTCTTTTTCTGCATTTTTTTTTTTTTTGGCGTCACGTAGCACGTGATCTATTACGAGCAGGCAGCTGACCAATAATCCCTCGCATACTACCTGAAGGCATCATGTCTGCCAGAACGAGACCCTCGCTATGAATGAAGGAAAGATTACTTTTAAGGGCTCGTTTTTCTTTGTTAGACACAATATTAATGAGAACTAACAGACAGCAATGCCAAGGAAAGTACAGGGGTGTTATTTGTAGTAATTAGAATATAAATGTGAAGAAAGTAAAGTGGACGAAAAGATGACTTGCCGCCGGCAGGGACCGAACCTGCGACCTTCGAATAACGCGTCCGATGCTCTACCACTGAGCTACGGCGGCGGTCATCTCCCCGTCCACTTTATAGGGTATATATGTCGATTGAAACTTAGGAGTGTCAGTCAGCGCCAGTCGCAGCCATGGCGGCGAGTGTGGAACACTCTTTTTTCTGCATTTTTTTTTTTTTTGGCGTCACGTAGCACGTGATCTATTACGAGCAGGCAGCTGACCAATAATCCCTCGCATACTACCTGAAGGCATCATGTCTGCCAGAACGAGACCCTCGCTATGAATGAAGGAAAGATTACTTTTAAGGGCTCGTTTTTCTTTGTTAGACACAATATTAATGAGAACTAACAGACAGCAATGCCAAGGAAAGTACAGGGGTGTTATTTGTAGTAATTAGAATATAAATGTGAAGAAAGTAAAGTGGACGAAAAGATGACTTGCCGCCGGCAGGGACCGAACCTGCGACCTTCGAATAACGCGTCCGATGCTCTACCACTGAGCTACGGCGGCGGTCATCTCCCCGTCCACTTTATAGGGTATATATGTCGATTGAAACTTAGGAGTGTCAGTCAGCGCCAGTCGCAGCCATGGCGGCGAGTGTGGAACACTCTTTTTTCTGCATTTTTTTTTTTTTGGCGTCACGTAGCACGTGATCTATTACGAGCAGGCAGCTGACCAATAATCCCTCGCATACTACCTGAAGGCATCATGTCTGCCAGAACGAGACCCTCGCTATGAATGAAGGAAAGATTACTTTTAAGGGCTCGTTTTTCTTTGTTAGACACAATATTAATGAGAACTAACAGACAGCAATGCCAAGGAAAGTACAGGGGTGTTATTTGTAGTAATTAGAATATAAATGTGAAGAAAGTAAAGTGGACGAAAAGATGACTTGCCGCCGGCAGGGACCGAACCTGCGACCTTCGAATAACGCGTCCGATGCTCTACCACTGAGCTACGGCGGCGGTCATCTCCCCGTCCACTTTATAGGGTATATATGTCGATTGAAACTTAGGAGTGTCAGTCAGCGCCAGTGGACGGGGAGATGACCGCCGCCGTAGCTCAGTGGTAGAGCATCGGACGCGTTATTCGAAGGTCGCAGGTTCGGTCCCTGCCGGCGGCAAGTCATCTTTTCGTCCACTTTACTTTCTTCACATTTATATTCTAATTACTACAAATAACACCCCTGTACTTTCCTTGGCATTGCTGTCTGTTAGTTCTCATTAATATTGTGTCTAACAAAGAAAAACGAGCCCTTAAAAGTAATCTTTCCTTCATTCATAGCGAGGGTCTCGTTCTGGCAGACATGATGCCTTCAGGTAGTATGCGAGGGATTATTGGTCAGCTGCCTGCTCGTAATAGATCACGTGCTACGTGACGCCAAAAAAAAAAAAATGCAGAAAAAAGAGTGTTCCACACTCGCCGCCATGGCTGCGACTGGCGCTGACTGACACTCCTAAGTTTCAATCGACATATATACCCTATAAAGTGGACGGGGAGATGACCGCCGCCGTAGCTCAGTGGTAGAGCATCGGACGCGTTATTCGAAGGTCGCAGGTTCGGTCCCTGCCGGCGGCAAGTCATCTTTTCGTCCACTTTACTTTCTTCACATTTATATTCTAATTACTACAAATAACACCCCTGTACTTTCCTTGGCATTGCTGTCTGTTAGTTCTCATTAATATTGTGTCTAACAAAGAAAAACGAGCCCTTAAAAGTAATCTTTCCTTCATTCATAGCGAGGGTCTCGTTCTGGCAGACATGATGCCTTCAGGTAGTATGCGAGGGATTATTGGTCAGCTGCCTGCTCGTAATAGATCACGTGCTACGTGACGCCAAAAAAAAAAAAAAAAAATGCAGAAAAAAGAGTGTTCCACACTCGCCGCCATGGCTGCGACTGGCGCTGACTGACACTCCTAAGTTTCAATCGACATATATACCCTATAAAGTGGACGGGGAGATGACCGCCGCCGTAGCTCAGTGGTAGAGCATCGGACGCGTTATTCGAAGGTCGCAGGTTCGGTCCCTGCCGGCGGCAAGTCATCTTTTCGTCCACTTTACTTTCTTCACATTTATATTCTAATTACTACAAATAACACCCCTGTACTTTCCTTGGCATTGCTGTCTGTTAGTTCTCATTAATATTGTGTCTAACAAAGAAAAACGAGCCCTTAAAAGTAATCTTTCCTTCATTCATAGCGAGGGTCTCGTTCTGGCAGACATGATGCCTTCAGGTAGTATGCGAGGGATTATTGGTCAGCTGCCTGCTCGTAATAGATCACGTGCTACGTGACGCCAAAAAAAAAAAAATGCAGAAAAAAGAGTGTTCCACACTCGCCGCCATGGCTGCGACTGGCGCTGACTGACACTCCTAAGTTTCAATCGACATATATACCCTATAAAGTGGACGGGGAGATGACCGCCGCCGTAGCTCAGTGGTAGAGCATCGGACGCGTTATTCGAAGGTCGCAGGTTCGGTCCCTGCCGGCGGCAAGTCATCTTTTCGTCCACTTTACTTTCTTCACATTTATATTCTAATTACTACAAATAACACCCCTGTACTTTCCTTGGCATTGCTGTCTGTTAGTTCTCATTAATATTGTGTCTAACAAAGAAAAACGAGCCCTTAAAAGTAATCTTTCCTTCATTCATAGCGAGGGTCTCGTTCTGGCAGACATGATGCCTTCAGGTAGTATGCGAGGGATTATTGGTCAGCTGCCTGCTCGTAATAGATCACGTGCTACGTGACGCCAAAAAAAAAAAAATGCAGAAAAAGAGTGTTCCACACTCGCCGCCATGGCTGCGACTGGCGCTGACTGACACTCCTAAGTTTCAATCGACATATATACCCTATAAAGTGGACGGGGAGATGACCGCCGCCGTAGCTCAGTGGTAGAGCATCGGACGCGTTATTCGAAGGTCGCAGGTTCGGTCCCTGCCGGCGGCAAGTCATCTTTTCGTCCACTTTACTTTCTTCACATTTATATTCTAATTACTACAAATAACACCCCTGTACTTTCCTTGGCATTGCTGTCTGTTAGTTCTCATTAATATTGTGTCTAACAAAGAAAAATGAGCCCTTAAAAGTAATCTTTCCTTCATTCATAGCGAGGGTCTCGTTCTGGCAGACATGATGCCTTCAGGTAGTATGCGAGGGATTATTGGTCAGCTGCCTGCTCGTAATAGATCACGTGCTACGTGACGCCAAAAAAAAAAATGCAGAAAAAAGAGTGTTCCACACTCGCCGCCATGGCTGCGACTGGCGCTGACTGACACTCCTAAGTTTCAATCGACATATATACCCTATAAAGTGGACGGGGAGATGACCGCCGCCGTAGCTCAGTGGTAGAGCATCGGACGCGTTATTCGAAGGTCGCAGGTTCGGTCCCTGCCGGCGGCAAGTCATCTTTTCGTCCACTTTACTTTCTTCACATTTATATTCTAATTACTACAATAACACCCCTGTACTTTCCTTGGCATTGCTGTCTGTTAGTTCTCATTAATATTGTGTCTAACAAAGAAAAACGAGCCCTTAAAAGTAATCTTTCCTTCATTCATAGCGAGGGTCTCGTTCTGGCAGACATGATGCCTTCAGGTAGTATGCGAGGGATTATTGGTCAGCTGCCTGCTCGTAATAGATCACGTGCTACGTGACGCCAAAAAAAAAAAAAATGCAGAAAAAAGAGTGTTCCACACTCGCCGCCATGGCTGCGACTGGCGCTGACTGACACTCCTAAGTTTCAATCGACATATATACCCTATAAAGTGGACGGGGAGATGACCGCCGCCGTAGCTCAGTGGTAGAGCATCGGACGCGTTATTCGAAGGTCGCAGGTTCGGTCCCTGCCGGCGGCAAGTCATCTTTTCGTCCACTTTACTTTCTTCACATTTATATTCTAATTACTACAAATAACACCCCTGTACTTTCCTTGGCATTGCTGTCTGTTAGTTCTCATTAATATTGTGTCTAACAAAGAAAAACGAGCCCTTAAAAGTAATCTTTCCTTCATTCATAGCGAGGGTCTCGTTCTGGCAGACATGATGCCTTCAGGTAGTATGCGAGGGATTATTGGTCAGCTGCCTGCTCGTAATAGATCACGTGCTACGTGACGCCAAAAAAAAAAAAAAATGCAGAAAAAAGAGTGTTCCACACTCGCCGCCATGGCTGCGACTGGCGCTGACTGACACTCCTAAGTTTCAATCGACATATATACCCTATAAAGTGGACGGGGAGATGACCGCCGCCGTAGCTCAGTGGTAGAGCATCGGACGCGTTATTCGAAGGTCGCAGGTTCGGTCCCTGCCGGCGGCAAGTCATCTTTTCGTCCACTTTACTTTCTTCACATTTATATTCTAATTACTACAAATAACACCCCTGTACTTTCCTTGGCATTGCTGTCTGTTAGTTCTCATTAATATTGTGTCTAACAAAGAAAAACGAGCCCTTAAAAGTAATCTTTCCTTCATTCATAGCGAGGGTCTCGTTCTGGCAGACATGATGCCTTCAGGTAGTATGCGAGGGATTATTGGTCAGCTGCCTGCTCGTAATAGATCACGTGCTACGTGACGCCAAAAAAAAAAAAATGCAGAAAAAAGAGTGTTCCACACTCGCCGCCATGGCTGCGACTGGCGCTGACTGACACTCCTAAGTTTCAATCGACATATATACCCTATAAAGTGGACGGGGAGATGACCGCCGCCGTAGCTCAGTGGTAGAGCATCGGACGCGTTATTCGAAGGTCGCAGGTTCGGTCCCTGCCGGCGGCAAGTCATCTTTTCGTCCACTTTACTTTCTTCACATTTATATTCTAATTACTACAAATAACACCCCTGTACTTTCCTTGGCATTGCTGTCTGTTAGTTCTCATTAATATTGTGTCTAACAAAGAAAACGAGCCCTTAAAAGTAATCTTTCCTTCATTCATAGCGAGGGTCTCGTTCTGGCAGACATGATGCCTTCAGGTAGTATGCGAGGGATTATTGGTCAGCTGCCTGCTCGTAATAGATCACGTGCTACGTGACGCCAAAAAAAAAAAAATGCAGAAAAAAGAGTGTTCCACACTCGCCGCCATGGCTGCGACTGGCGCTGACTGACACTCCTAAGTTTCAATCGACATATATACCCTATAAAGTGGACGGGGAGATGACCGCCGCCGTAGCTCAGTGGTAGAGCATCGGACGCGTTATTCGAAGGTCGCAGGTTCGGTCCCTGCCGGCGGCAAGTCATCTTTTCGTCCACTTTACTTTCTTCACATTTATATTCTAATTACTACAAATAACACCCCTGTACTTTCCTTGGCATTGCTGTCTGTTAGTTCTCATTAATATAACATTGGTAACGAGATAAATGATCTGGCCAATGCCTGTATCATACTGAGCCACATCATTTATTTTATTATACCAATGTTGTTTGGTGTTTCTTATGCTCTTGAGCTGCGCACGCCCACCTGGTTTTCCTAGGAGATGTATGTTTTCAATAAACCACAGTTGTTAGTCCAGTCTCTATGTGTGCTGCTTCACTCCTCAGTGTTTCATATTTTGGCTGCTTCAAATGCTCCAGAATTTTGTTGTCGTATTTGCACATATATAGTACATTGTTCTGCATCCATCAACCTGCAACTACTGCCTGCCAACCACTGTGTTACTCCTAGACAATTTTTCATACAATGGCTCTGTGTTTTCCGTGGTTCTTAGCTTAATAATTAGAGACCGAATTTATAGGTAAATGCCTATGTTCCTTGCGCTCTTATTGCACCACTTTGATGTATGAGCATGGAATAGAAGGGCTTTTATAGTGTTCTTATACTGCCCATAAATGCCTATTTTGGCATTTGTGCCTAAATGCTCACAAATGCCTATAAATGCCTATTTTCAAAACTGGCGCTTATATGAACACCATTTAGCCTCAAGTTTCGCTCCCGGGCTCAGTATGAGACCGTTATTCGTGTTACCGCCCAACATTCACTGTTCGGAACTCTACGGGTTCAGCCTAGTCCTCTAGTTCAACCAACTCCCGGAAACAACCGCTAGCAGCAGCGAAGTGGGATGCGCCAGCGAGCACACGCCGCCGCACTGACATGGCATGAGCGGTTGGCGAAAGCAAAACCGCAGAGAGCTGCCAACTGAAAGGAGAATGAAGAGAAAAAAAAGAAGGAAAAATAAGATGTGCACGCAGCTTTTGTTTTGTTTGTAATTTAATTTTTAAGGTGTTCATTGCCAGAGGAGAAATTGGCTCCATGCGATTCAACCTGGCCAATAGAAGGAACCTCTTCCTTCTCGTCTGTTAGCGATCTGGCTATCTGCTCCTGCTCTGCCCTTCTCAGTCATGCCGAAAAGACACCCAGGAGTGTGTTGATTTGACAGTGGACACTTGATTCACCGTGCAGAACATGGGAGAGACCATGTTCTGCGAACCGTTCGGGATAAAGCACAATTGCACAGCTATGTTCGACTGTTGGCGTCTTTGTGCCATCTTAAACAATAACATTTTTGTTTTTCTGTCATAGATAGAGGTTGCACGCATCTTCGTTCGAAATTATTTGCACTTATGTAAAAATTTATTGTGCCTATATTTACGGTATTGGAGGCCTAAAACATTGTTTTGCCTGGCTATGTTGAGCATTTGAAACAAGCTTTTTTAATGCCTAAAAGTCCGGCCTCTATTTATCACATAATTATTACATTAATTACTCGTATACATTACTCTGTTGCTGCTGTTTTCTCTACTTCGAAGCTTACAAATAGGCATATTGTATGATATGCTGTATGAAGAAAGGGGAATTGTTCGAGGGGATCATTTCTTTGCTAGACAAACCAAATGCATCCATCCAACAGACCGACACTTTGTGTCTGAAGCGAAGTTTAAAGATAGATTTTTTTCTAAGTTTAGCTGGAAATTATATTACCTGTCTCGCTAAAGCAATAAAGTTCCTTGTTATTAGTAATAATTGTTACCAATTTTGTATTGCTCAAACGTTGAATGTTAGGCGGTGTATTGTGTATGACACACAGAACCAACTTCCAGCATTACAAAATTGAATAGAAAATCCCTACATATTCCCACGGAACTTGTATCTTTAGCAATTAGACACATGTGTACCTATAGAAAATGTGCCGCTAGAAATAGTCTCCAAGTTTTCTTTAAGAAACACACAACAGCAGCTCAAAACACAGTTTGGAAGGGGAAAAAACAGAAAGGCTTATAAATGAAGTGTTTGTTTTCACAGGAAAACACACACAAAAAAAATAGCTAGGTTATTGTTTAACAATTCTTAGTCTTTGTGAGGCAAGTACCATTAATCACTGTACCGTGTATGTGATGCAGAATGATGTTATGGGTTGCTTTGTGAGGGAGGGATAAGAACTGTTGTTCCCTTGTAGACGAACAACTCCGCGTAGTAAAGCAAGAAGGTTTTCCTTTTCAGCATACATAAAGCTCCCAAAGGTTAAACAAAGCAAAAGCTTATGTAAATGAAGATCTGAACGTTATCCAGTCGAGATAATTAAGCAATAAATTAGTGAAGCAGGGATGACATTTAAAGAAGCTTGTATCAACAGGCACTGTACGAAGTGCACTCCATCTTGTGTTTGGAGTTTTCTTAATGCTTTTGAAAATTTTCTGCTATACAAATGTCCTTGCACTTTCTCATCAACATACCATGTGATGTTCAACTGTCTTGGCACACAGAAGTGCGATAAAGCATTCCTTTAGGAAAGCTATGTTCGTTTGGGCATATTGGGCCTAAATGATGGCTTTTAGGGCGTGGCCAGAAATTTTTTTCGAGGGAAGGGGTTCAGCTCACCCGTCTGGCTATGCCAATGAATTTTGCAGAAGGAAATAAGAAATGATGCAGAAATGGCATTGAATTCAATCTGTATAAACTTCTCACTGTTATTCAAATTTACTTTAGTATTCAATTTAGCTGTTACTCTGTATAGCCGTACGACGTAATATCCAGGTGTCGCTTGGTGTTTCCTCCTTTAAGGCTTACCTGTACGCATACTTGACACTGCACTGGCTTTCAACTTATCAGCTGAAGCAGAGCTTTGCAAGCATTTGTAAGCATTTTCCCTTTCAGATTCTAGAATAAACACTAAAAGCAAAACAATCGCTTCCAGACATTCCCTGTGAGATACACTGCTGGGGCACCTATTGTTCAGCCAACTTGTTTACAGCTATGAGGCGTGTTTCTGTTGTGACATGTGGATGTGTCAATGTACTGGGCAGGAAACACACAGCTTCAGCATGGCAACCACACAACAGAGACGTAAATGTTGACGTATTTGTTTGTACTGTGCATTTACAGCTACATATCAGAGGTGCTACAGTTGTACTGCCTCACTGGTGGTATGTTATCACTAAGCACTGCACACATCTGCAGCGTGTTATTCTTTATTTGATATTTCACAAGGCGCATGTGCAAGTTCTCCAGCAAAGCACATTGTGTTCGACAGAGAAGCACTGCGTGCGATGCACATGGAGTGCCAATTTCGTCTCGCTGCAGTTTATCAGGGCATGATGCTGCATGCTGAGCTAGAAGGTCTGTTTAATTACCGATTTATTATTATAAGATAAGAAACCGTAGGTGGCATGCCAATGGATAGAGATACACCCAGAATAATGAACATATAATTCAGAGTAGTGGGCGAGATAAGAAATAACTGTAAAGCCATATTAAATTAAGGCACTCTTTTTTTAGAAAGAACTGAATATATGATCAATATTGCAGTCTTTCCTGGTTAGAGAGAGAAATTAGTGTAGTAAACTGTTTGAGTGCAATGCTTTTCTTTTTCACTGTGGCTGTGATCAAGACACACAATTGAAGGACTTGTGCAGAATATCTGCTTTTTCTTAAACTACGATAAGATGAAAGGAAATAAGAGATGCAGAGTGAATTCATGAAGTTTGGTAAAAGCTCCCGCATTTCAAACACATACATGAATGCGGAAAATAATTCTCAGCTTCTTTTGCAGGGAACGAGTCAAGCTTTCAAAAGATGGCTAAAGGGAGAACGTAACATTTTTCTACAGTTGACGTAAAATTGCCTCCCTTGCACCCTTTTTTTAAGCTTTAGGGGCTTGGATTGTCGTCCATCCACTGTCTCATGTCGCATGGTCACGCAGTAGTCAGTACAGGCAAAAAACAAGGCTAACGATGTTCACCACCAGTGCAAAATAAACTAACAAGCTCTAATATAATACAAACTACAGAAATAACCACGAATAATCGCAATAATTTACCTAAAATCGCGAAAAACGCTTCCGAAACATCCGGCTGATACCCGCGCCGCGCAAGAGAGGGCGCCACCACCTCGGCAAGCGCGAGATTGCCGAGGCGGTGGCAAGCGCGCGGGTGCCAAGGGAATCGCTGGTTTGCCCGTGCTACGCACATCCTCGGGTGTCACGGTAATCGAGCTGCATTTTATTTTCTGTCCGCAACGTGCTGGTGGCCGCAAAAGTGTCTCTGTACAAATGCTCCGCAGGGGCGCAAGCATGCATGTGAGCGAAATCACTCATGCAGAGCATGCAATTCAAATTCATTCGCGTGTTCCCTTTGCCCGTTGGATATGTATACCGCGCTAATTCCACACATCCGGACCGGATTCGAGGGGACACCATTCGGGGGTGACGAAGAGCTAGGCGTCCACGGGAGCAATAACCTCACCAGGGCACCAACGCCCGACGTGCGCCGCGTCGTCATTTTATTTCGTTTACGCTGATCACAGAGCCACAAGCCATTAACGAATATCACACAAACGGCACCGGACGAATTAACGCAAAAACTCCGAAGCCGGAGGGGCACGAGAGAATGAACCTGCACTCTAGACGCTTTTAAAACGTGCACGTACATCGCGAATTCAGCTGCTGCGTTAAAAAGAAACCGGTAGTCTACAATTTACTGGCTGCGCTCGTGCGAATCGGGACACACAAACGCGAAGCTGCAGCTTTTTCCAAGAACCCGTCCTTCATTTTTGCTCTTTTGGTAACCTCGCGATCCACGCACACGTACTAGATGAAATGAAGACTACATGTGCGGCACCGCGATCGCTCCCTTTTTGAGGCGACCTCATAAACGGATTATATAGCGGCAAGTTTTACTGCGGGGGCAAACTGCGAAATACGGGTGGAAGAGACAGATAAGCATCCCTCATTCTAGCACAACAAAATTTGACGCGCGCGCACGCAAGGAAAAGACCCGCGCGCGGTCAGCTGGCGATCAGCTGTGTGCTCCGCTCACCGTGAGGCAGCCGCAGTGGATGTACTGCACAGTGCCAGAGCACCGGCAGGGCGATATGAGCGGGTCATCGTCTCGAGCCGGCATGTGACAGATCTTGCAAAAGGGCCCGCAATCCTCGACAGGCAAGAGGACCTCGTCGACTGCAGCGGAGGACTCGATGAGTTGTTGGTCGCACGATGCGTCCGCGGTCACCGCCTTCGCCCAGACGTGGTGCACCTCGGGCTCGCCCGCTTGGTCCATGGCCCGCGGGACAAACCATAGCGAGTCGCGACGTCCCGCTCGCGTTCGTCGGGAGCCACGGAACTCCCCCCCACGACCGGTACCGCAGCGCAAGCAAGTAGTAGGCGCGCGTCCCGGGGAAGAACGCCGCCGGGTCGGTCCCTTTGTTTACCTCGGCCGCACGTACAGCACCGCAACGCGACGGCGGGGTAGACGTATGATACGACGGCGCGCTAGACAACAATCCGCGCTCGCACCGCACGGCGAGCCAGCCAATGGGAGGCGGGAGCGCACGCGGCCGCAAGGGGATCGAGCGAATGGAAGAGCGAAATCAAGGCTGCTAGACACAGCTGAGAGCGGGAATGCGCTTCGCCAGAGAACATATGAATTCGCGATTTAATCTAGAGCTTCGTGAAAACTTCTGGCGGTCCTATCGTGCCCACTTTCAGAAACAACGCGGCGGCACAGCCTTCTGGCGGTTGTCTTTCCGCGGCCAGTCGCCGCTCTCATCGCGACGTGTTTCGGTTTCCCGCGGAGTACGCGCCTGCCCACGCCGCGCTCTCAATCGTCGTCGGGGCTGGTCAGGGGTCTCTTCTCCCTGGCAAGCTGCCTCGTCGGCCGCTTTCGTGCTCGACTGCACCGTCTAGGAGAGAGAGAATCACGCCGCCCGGCACCACCCAAACAGGACCGGCGCGATCGGCAGCTGCAATGGAGTCCTCCTCGCCCGCAGCGGCACATCGGATGCACCTGGACCTCTCACCGCCGCCACCGGGGGTCTGCTACCAGCGCGTCTTTTTATTCACTAGCTGTGCCATGTGTGCTTCCCGAAAGCGACGTCGCCGACGCGACCGGCGTTGAACGCTTCCGCTGCCTAGCGTCGTCCCCAGAGCCTGCGCGTCTTGATTGTACTGTGCGCGCCGGAGTACGAAGCGCGCGTTTCAAAAAGAAGTCTTCTTCTCGAGGCGACGGTCGTGGTGCCCACTTCCGAGGCGAAGCTCTACGTCAACTCTCCTCGTCCACTGCAGCGAGTGGCTGCGACATGGCAGCTCGAGCGGTTGCTGGTGGACTCTTCGATTAGACCGGCGCTAGCCTTTGGTCATGCATCGCGAGGCGTCACCGGCCGATCATGATCGACCCCAAGGTGTTCGTCGCATTGCTCGTGCTATCCACGGCGTTCATCGTTGCTGCCATCGTGGGCGCAGTTTGCTTTCTGTGAGTTCATATTTTTTTTTTGAGCACTTTATTTCGAGCGGCCTACGCGGACGCGCAATCGCTTAATTCATATGCGTTGGATCCTCTCTTTATTTTTTCGCGGCGGCGGAAGAAAGAACAAAAAAGTTCTGTGCAGAGATGTGATCCGCGCTTCCTAGAAACCCGTTCCCGGTTTCATCCGTTGGACGCCGGCCAAAGTTGCGGCGCGTGTCATTCGTCGTCGAGTCTTGCATGAGAGGCACGTGCTTTACAGCAAGGAGACAATACGGAAAACTTTCGGAGAAATACGACGTAAACGCGACTGCTTAGCGCAAGCCGACGCACTCAGTCGTGCCTACAAGAGCAAGCTCGAAAACTCGTTCTGAATGCGAACATGCGTTGATGTTACGCAAAAAAAGAACGTATGCGAAATATCAGATTGTCTTCGGCAGCTTCATATAGACCCTTTTGATTGCTAAATTTTATTATTTTGCTTCCAGCTGTTGTACTTTTAGCGTTAATAGACAGAAGCTGGTTGATGTTTGCATGTAGCCATTATGAGAGAAACTTACTGTGGCTACAGTATTGAAAACCGGAGTGCCTCTGTGTACTGTAGTTTTCGATATTGTGGTTACAGCAAATTTCTGTTGCAAGTTCACTGCACACAGGTTAGTAGTTTGCCACAGTGCACAGCATGTAATTGGGGTTCGAGCTGTTCACACGGTACGTGCAGCTTGTTGGTGTAAATGCGAAAAAAGCCATACCACTGAATTCCTGTGCTTTCTTTTATCTTTTTTTCAGATGCCGTGTCCTCAAGAAGGATTCTCGCAGGAGGCTCAAGGACGACTATGTCATCGTACTTGATGTGAGTGACAAAGTTAATTCTCTGTTCGCACCTGTAAAATCCACTGCGCCACATATTCGGACACTCAACATAGTGCATGGCGCACACAGGTCTACATGCTCATTAAGAAAGTAATGTCAACTGGTGGAGTGTGCATTTAAAATGAGCTACGTCATGCTAGAGCACACTGTTTCATAATTATTAGGCAACAGTGCAAGGGCTCTTGCCACATGTATTTGCGACCCAAAAATAGTGCTTCACTTAGGAAAGCAGTGAGCACGTATCGTATAATCCAGTGTAAAATTGTCTGATAACTTTAGGTATCGGCAATTGTTAGATGCTAAATGGCAATCTGGAAGGCACATTGTGTTAAAGTGTGCAATCGAGCCTTGTGAAACAGATATGCTGAAGGCAAATGTTAAGTCTAGTGATGACGATAGGTTCAACCCATATTACAGCTTAGGGAACTCCAGAAGTGGAGGCACGTGTACTTGTGTAAGCGGCCCGAATGAAAATGCTTGTACGGTGCACAGTGGTAGAAGCAAACTTCACAGTGATGGCGCCACCAGCATTGTTGCGGAGGGTACAGCCACGGCATCATCAGCGCCACTACTGGAGTTGACACCCTTTCTGGCATTCTATAAACCGCAATATGTTTACATATAAGCTGAAGTTCTCCATTACTATGACGCTGAAGGTACCTTGCCATTGGTTATGCATTAATAGATGACTTCATCTTTTAAAAAAATGTCCACTATGCGTCCCAGGGATAGGCATTTTACACCGTAGAAAATGTTTGATGGCGCTATTTAAAAAGCACAACGCCAATAAGGCTGAAAGCTATGCACAGAAATCACATGCAAGTTCTCCAAGGCCAAAAACCGCAAGTTTTGGCAAGTCATGGAATATAAGCATCTGTTGTCAGTAGTTTACTATCTACTGTTTAGAAACAAGACGAGTTGCAAACTAGCAGAGCTGGTGTTCACGTTTCGATGGTGCTCAGTAATAGGATTTGCCAGTCTTTTGTGTCAATATACTCTTTATGACGTAAAAAAAAAAACTACATGATGACCGTGAAATGATGATTGAAAATGAAGTGCGCAAAAGTCGTCACACGGGCAGAGACTGCGCCGTCCCCTCGAGTGTGTCATGTTACACCAGATTGTCGATGAGGCACAGTGCATAGTTGACTCAGTGTGTTATCAAAACCCTAGTTCTTTCTTTTTTTTCGTCTTTCACCGCTGACATTAGGGTGCTATCCTTACGCTAATATCTTTGCATAAAAAAAAAGAAAGAGTACAGCACCAGAGTTGATGGTCAAACCACGCTTTCACAACACCGTTCCGTCGACGTACTGCGTAAATAGTCTTACACTTTTCTCCCTTTCAGGGTACGGAACCGCCACCTCCGTATACCTGGAGGAGTGTGCGTTCGGATGGACGTCGTCAATAAATAGTCTTCTTCTCTTCTCCGCGGAGACCTAAAAAAAAATGCAAGTCACTGAGATCATCGGGAGCTGCTTGCATATCCAGGAGGCACCAGCGACACCGCACCCACGTCACCGCCAGCCCACTCTGTTGCAACACGGCACGCCTCGCAAGTCACCGAAGACGGCCTCCTGTCGGCCGCACGCCTTTCAATCGTTCACACACAACCGCATTTCACAGGTGCATCTGTCTGTGCATTCATGAACAGTAAAATTGCTTGTGAAGCAAACGAACTGACCGCCTTCGGTCCTTTTTTAAATGTGAGCTGTAGTTTCTTTTCACTATCGTCATGCGGCAAGTTTGAAACAGCAATGAATTCACAACTGCAGCACAGTAAATGGCAAAGTTGGACTCTACATTTCGTGCGATGTGTTAGTGTCTGGTCTGTCCGTTTGGAAACCCCCCGGCACTAAACTAGAGGAAGTTAAAAAATGGGGTGGCATCTCGCAAACCTACAATAAAACGTTCTCCCAAGACTATAGGAATAAAAAAACTGCGCAGTACTAGCCTATGGAATGCTCGTAAAAGTGTGCACAAACTGTTTCGCAGGCCTGCAACTGCAGTACTGGTCAATATCGTAATAAAGATACGACGCTCTTTCGACTTTCTGGAACACACCAAATGTACAATTATTAAAAATGTCGGCCATAACGAGGGTACTTTCACGTCGGAAGCAAGTTCGCCGAAGTGAGGTTCTATGGTACACATCCTACACAACTACATGGGCTGCTTTGCCGTCCACATGGCTTTAAGCTGCGGTCTATAGTCGCAGACAACTTTTCTTGGCAATGAAGGGAAAGCTGCAGTGCTGAACCATGTGTGTGCTACCGCTGAATACAGTCCCACAATTGCATCCATGTTTTTTGCGTGAGGATAAAAAACAACAACATTACTTTACTTTCTACGGGGTGCTGTTTGAAAAGAGGGTTGCTGCGCACCAAGGAGTTATTTATATTTGTTTTACTTTATGCAGTTTCGTTTCGCATTTTTGCGCCTGTGAAAACGTTGCACCTTTTATGTGCACCTCACCGTCAAAATGATGTCTTTGTCTTCAGGTGAGCTCTCGTCACCTTCCAGCTTTTCCGACTCGCCGAAGGAGCTTGTGACGAATTTCACTAACAAATGGCTGTCTAAGCCTGTGACGGCCGCTCGAATAATCGAACGGCCCCCGCCACAGGAAATACAGAAGGTTCACAAACCAAAACTAAATTCAAAACACGCGCCGAACCGGACTACTTCGGGGAGCAGTACATGTGCAGTAGCTCCGCCCCCGTAGCCTTCCCTTCATTGCCAAGAAAAGTTGTCCGTGAGTATAGTGAGTGCTCAGCTGCACTTAAAAACACCAAAAAAAAAAAAATGTCAGTCACTGGGAATTCAGCACGTAGAGTGCACAGCTTTTCAAAGATGTGGCTTTTCTCGGAAATACAAATTTCACTCATCGCAATACTGGGCCTGACAGCTCAAAGCCAAATGCCCTGTTACAGTTTCACATTATAACTCGACTTCTAAATTCAAGTTTTGAAGTTGTGCAGTGAACTTTCTTAACTTTTTAAATTGTGAGGGCAATAATTGGTCACAGCATAGATCTGCTGAGTCAATAGGGCACTGAATCCCAACTGCTTAGCGACTACATACTTTTCCTTAACTTTTCCTTAACCTCCACTACACCCCTTCAAACTAATTGTTTGATTTTTAGGGCTGGCCTGGCAACACTGGGTAGCAACTGTGTGTCATACACTTTCTGGACGTGCATGGCGCAACTGTCTTCACTTATGCTGACACTACTCTACACAGGAAAGGCACCACTTACGGTACCTCTTGCAGCACGTCGTGTTGTGACATCCTTGATGCCAATAGCGTGTAAGTGCTAAAGGATTTGCTATTTTTCTCGGTTCTACACCCGACTACCACCACGCACGGTGTTTTTCACTCGCTGGATACTGTCTTGTGTATAGTGTAGGGGGTGATATGCGAGCACAGCGGTGAATGGATGTGATTTGACCGGGTAAGCGTAAACCGGAGAGCTGGGAGCGCAGGTTTATCACAACGGTGTCCTGGAAGTTGCACCGAAGCGGCAACGGTGGTAGCGGATCGGAGGGCAGCCAGCACGAGGCAAGAATCGAGAATATCCGCACTCCGTTTCCGAGCGTCTCTCGACAGTGGCTACCACAGAAGAAGAGGAGGACCGGCAGACTCTGTGGCGCTCCTGGAGCGCGTGCACGGTCCGTCTGACTAGGGTTCGGTCCGGACGGGGCCGAGGCGTCAGCCCTCTTCGCTGTTGTGTGTGGAGTCGTTGGGGGCGGCAACGGTGGACTGGGGCTGGCCGCGTTCGAGCAGTTCGAGGCGTTCGGGATTGGCCATGCTTCTCCGAATGGCCACCGGGTCCTTGCGGCTCCACTTGAGAAGCTCGTCGTGCATCTTGGCCGCCCGGGCCGGGTTCAACGTCCACAGGCAGCCCTTGCGCTGCTGCGCGCCAGGCTTTTCGATCTTCTCGAAGCACTTGTTGAGGGACAGGTTGTGGCGTACGGAGTTCTTCCACCCGCTCGGTGCCGTCCGGAAGTAAGGGAAGTTCTCCCTGCGTCGTGTGCCCGCCACCCCAGAAAACGGTATTAGAGGAGTCCTTACTGCGGGAATGATGCCGAGTATGCTCACTACCTTGGCACTTAGGAAGGCTTGATAAAGAAGAGACACGACAACATGTAAGCCCTGTACTACAGAAGTAGAGTAGTGTGCAGCAATGCTATTTGATGTGCTCACTACATTATCATAAAGAAAGGGTTGAGAATGATACTTGAGAATTGATCAGCACTGTATGACAGAATTAAAATTGTGATGGAGGCAGCGACGAACAGGCAACAAAAGCTGTCTCACTGATAGAGCAGTTGCAAGATACTTCGAAACCAAGTAATCGGAGCTGATGCAGCTTGAAACAGCAGCCGTGGCATATAACGCTGGTGCACAGAACTTGGTGTGCTATTAGCTTTAAAAGGTGGATCATAGCATATATGATAAGCAAAACTAACACTAAGCTCAGGCTCGGAGGACGGGATTGTCTAGCCAAACCATGTACTATGCGGAAAAAAATAAGCTTCTCATGCAGAATCTGGGCTACATTACCTCTTGTGGTTGACTGTTCATTAGTGATTATGAAAAGTCATCACTGATGAACAGCACGCTTTAATATTTTTTTTACTAGCACGAGCACTGAATCACACTCCTGTTTCTCTTCAAAGCACTTCCGGTGAAGCACTTGCTTTCCCGAATATTCATGAAAATTTTTCTAATAAATAAATCTAATACGAAGTCAATGTTTCTGGTACAAGTTAAGAGTTACATTGGATACATACAACATTAGAGCATAAGTTTACCTAAGGGCCAATTAACTGTCACGATATAATTAATTAAAATTAATTGAATGAGTTCCTTGAAGGGGCAGACTGTGTTGTACTGTGCAGCAAGGATCATTGTGGTCGAGACCTTGCAAAGCAGATCTCAACCATGTGCTTCTTTCTATGCGGCCTCCGAGATCCGCTACAGCAGTGCGACGAAACAAAAGTTAACCTAAGGCAGTTAATATGCCTCTGAATGCAACAGACACAAACTACAGTCCTGCAACGCCACTCACGTCATGAAGCTGTAGATCTCGTTGACGGGAAGGCTTCCCGTGCTGCTATTTCGTAACGCCATGGCGATGAGACAGGAGTACGAGTAGGCCGGCTTAGGGTAGGAACCAGAGGCCAGGGCGTCGTCAACCGTTGCCACGTCCTGCAACGTCGTCACCACTGCCGCATCGTCATCGGGCGAGGACGGTGATGACATGGGTTGCACGCTCAGCTGGTCTAATGACGTTGCCGAAGACGTAGTTTCCACGGTGGGTGCTGCGATGCCAGACCGCTTATGAGATAAGTTCACACACACGAGTAGACCTGCCAACTTTAAACGCTGAAAAATGCTCTAGTTGCAGTTTAAAAACACTACGAAACATTCGTGAAGCCTGCCAACGATTCATGGACTGTTCTGCAAGGACGCTCTAAACAGGCAAATTCATCAGCGGCCAGAATCTCAGTCGTAGTTTTATGTCGGTTATATGTGTTGGCGGAAGAGCTACAGATCGGTCTATAATATTAGGGCTCTAAAGATTTGACCAAGACTGTATCTAGATTCTTTAGAAATCAGCGTCACCTAAACTGAAATCTGCTGTGAAGCTGAAACAACTGAAAAGTCATAACGCATGTTAGCGTTTACTACAGTAGCAAACGAGTTCTAAAGACTTGAAATTTTACAACGAAATCACAGAAGTTGACACACGTGAACAAGAGGCTTATATGTGAACATCTCCCGAAAATCCGCCTCATTGGGAAGAAGCTATAGTTTGAAACAAAGGACACCTACCAAAACATTTTACTGAAGAGTAAAACATGATGCTGGGTTTTACTCTTAAAAGCTAAAATTTCTCTTTACTTAAAGTTCTTGGTAGGCATCCTTTATTTCAAACTATGAACAAAAGAATGTCACTTCTTCAATGTGACACACTTTCTGACCCAACCCCAAGCTGTCAAACATATAAAGCTACTGTGCGCACGTCACTATGTATGTCATCAACACACCTGTTGCTGTTGCCGTGGTGACGGCCGCGAGCGTGACATTTAGTTGCAACGTGCCGGAGCCTGTGGAGGACCGGTGGTGGGACGGCAGCCCCGTCTGCGGGTCGACAAGAAGACCCTCGAGACCGTCCAGCTCCGAGATGAGCGAGATGCCGGTGGACCAGACGGAGGGCGTCTCAAACGCGTCCAGAGAGTCGTCCACCATGCCGCAGCGCAGGTCACCCCCCGATGGCGACAGCTCAGCTCGCATGTCCGACTCTATCATTTCCTGTAGCTTGAACGCCTCTTCGTAAAGCTCCATGGCTGAAGATGGATTAACGGGAGATTAACTTTCATTAAGCCATCAAAAAAAAAAAAAAAGCTGCATTTAAGGGGGTATGAGGATCTTGACAAAAAGCTTTTTATTTATAAACACATCTTAACGAAAATTTGCATGCGTGTGCATCATTGAATGGAGACTTGAAATCTGCAAACAAATTTCAAATATCTCATTTAGAAAGGAAGTAAGGATAAATTTTCACATTGTAGTTAGGCAATTTCTTACAGGTCGTTATGATAATTTACAACACAAAAAAATTACTTTTCAAAACTACATGGTTCTTCTAATGGTGCATCCCACAGGCTAAAGCAAATTAAATGTCAGGACAGGCATTTCTTTGATCAGAAATAATTTTGGAATGTAAAACTTAGCCTTAAGTAATTAGATGATACTTGTGAAACAACTACAATTGCATCATGTTTGTGAAAAAAATAAAAGCTTTAGCCTGTAGTTTGGTTGTTGCCGAAAAGAATGATACCAAGTTTGTTCAAATCTGTTCATATAAACTCCCTCAGAACTTCTGTAAGGCAGAGGCACTTCAAAAAATACGCTCAAACCTCATTATATAACAAAGTCGCATCTGCCACGAAAATAACTACGTTATATCGGAAAATTCGTTATACACGTTTATTTGTAACACTGTAGCTGTGACAAGACTATTCTTCATTTACTTCATTATAACCAATAATTCGTTATATCCGTGTTCGTTATTTCGAAGTTTGAGTGTAACAAAAGCCGAGAAAATTGCGTTTCAAGTTTTGAGAACGTTCGTAATTTTATATATTGATACTGTAAGAAAAAGAAAGGCTATTTTGCCATAGCATAATATTTTTGCAGAGCATAACTTGGACTATAAGTATTTTTAAATTGTGATTTCCCAAAATTGACATTTTTAAATGATTTTTTGTTATTTTGAGAGCCTCACACCCCCCTATAAAGGGGTACGGACACCATTTTTCGGAGGCGAGTTTACTCTGCCATACAAATCTCCTGTATGCAGAGACGGCTCTGAGCAAGTGTGAAGCTTGGCAAACGCCGATAAGGTATTTTATTTTGATATGAAAGTAATTTTTCCCATGGCGCACCTATAGACATCGGCACTAGCTTGACATCAGGCTACTACTAATTCTGGTGACTTCACACAGCCATCTGGTTAGTTGTGATGACATCAGGTACCAAAACTTCCGAAATGGCTGCACGTGCGTCACCATCAAAATGGCCGCTTGTGCGTTTCCAACAGAGCCACGGTGTGGAACTGCTGCGGAAATGTCATGACATCTTGCACGAGCACGTGACGAGAAGCTCATTCCGTGTTGTGACGTCAGGGTACAGTAGGAACCGAAACTAGCTTTTAAGAACATGCTGTTTAATTACTTTTTGAGGGTGCACTCACGGTTGCAGTGCATTTTCTATGCTCTTGAAGGCTTGCCCCTTCATTTGACACAGAAAAGTGACAACTGAAAACTTTCGTGTCAGTACCCCTTTAAAAGGCCAACTTTAAAATACATAAACAGCCCAGTTTCAGAGGGTGCAATTACACAGAAGCCTGCTTGCAAAATGTAACCTTTGAAATATCAGTAGCATCATCACAAAAACCGTGCAAAAGCAGTTGTTTTTGATGTCTAAAACAGAAAAAAAAAGAAATGCTGCCATCACCATCTCGCGGTAGTGACGCATCACAAAGGCAGGCCATCAGATTTTAGGCTTACAGCATAGGATGGAGTTTCAACCAATCAAGTAATGACTCTCTACTCTGGGAAATAAAACAATAAAGCAACATTAAAGAGAAAAACTATTTTTCTAGCATTTGTAAATTACTCTTTCACGATACTAAAAACGCCACACTTGCTGTGATACTCGGGGACAACTTTCTGTGGCAATGAAGAGAAAGCTACAGAGCCACAATGCACGTATCCTACCGCTAATTGATATAGTCCCACAATTGCGTCCGTATTTTCTGCGTGAGATATATAAAGTGCTCCTTCAATTTCTACATGTAGCTTTTTGAGACCGAATGCAGCGCACAAAAGCGAGATATTTGTATTTCTTTTGCACTATACGTTTTCACTTTGCGTTTTTGCGTGCTTGAAAAAGTCGCGCCTTTTACCCGTACATTAGACGAAGCAGCGTTTGCATCGAGATGTAATGCTAGCCACCACTTTCCACGGCGTTACGAGACGCGCGCCAAACCGGACTACTTCGCGTAGCAGTACATGTGCAGACGCCCCGCCCTTGTAGCTTTCCCTTCATTGCCACAGAAAGTTGTCCCCGAGTATAGGTAAGCGAGAAAACAAATGAAAAAGCAAATGTGAATGGTGATGCCACATTGCAGTTCTCGCACCAGTTACTGTGACATCGTAGATATTTACGGCGTCCTTCCAGGGCCTACGCAGTTCATAATCAGTAAAAACTGAAATACATTGCCATCCGAGACTTAACATACCAAGTTTCAGGTAATTTTGTTAGCCAATGTGGCCAAAATACAAAAACACACTTTGAAATCCGTGATGTTACCACTGAAGATTTTGGCGGGAAACTTGAACGTGTGACGTTTGAGAATAATTTTCTCATCCATTAATAAACCTATGGTGAGGAAATAAACGACACCAGAGTTTTCAGAGTATAATTTATCGGTCTAAGCTAATTTATTGATTCACATTAGCGTCCCTTTAAACTAATACATAAGGCTTGTACATTTGAAGTCAGCTACTAGCTTTCTCAAAAGCATGCAGTCATACAGACCTCTTAACTGAAAAAGTGCATGAGTTCAACAGATTTATTATGACAAATTCTTTATTATTTGGGCCATGTAATGTCTGGGTGACTTGCCATGAGCCAAGTAATAGCCAATTTTCCATAATGGATATAAAGAGCTTAATGATATATTTCTATATATGTATCTCACACTATGAGTTTACCTAACACAATGCTTTCATTCTGGCTTCGTTTGTTAAATCTGTGGAGCTAGACACGATGTAACGTTTTTGTATCTTCTCCGGCGCACAAAAATCAGTCACAGCAGCATCACCGTAATGGTGTTGCACACAATTTCTTGCACACATTTGTCGATCTCTTATCACTATGCGGAAGCACCAACGATGTTTGATAAGCACTCACTTGCGATATGCCTCTGCAAACGTCTTTTTTCTTCCCTTTGTTTTTCGTAAGCACACATCTTCTGCGGGATACATGTGCAGTTTATAAATGATTATTTAAATTTAAACGCAGCAAGATATAGCCGGAGACAACTTAAGATGGCCAGACGATCGAAGAGCAGCAGCTGATTGCCTCTACGACTACAATAAACACTCCCGCTCGTGTTCTCTGATGGCAGTCACCGGCCACCCAGCTCATGGTGTCACTGAGTGCCCATAGCAGGTTCATATCCATACACCTTTCAGGAAGAAATGCTGCAGACTTCTATATCAGTACCCGACTATAGGGACATCAGACTGACTCAACGCAATGGTTATAATGTGAATAACAAAGTCATCTGACCTGCTTCCTTTTTTGCTCTTCATGCTAGCCCAGTACCCCCTTTATTTCTGATGTCATGCTGTGCAGAAGCTGGGATTATGCGTTTCGTCAGTATTCAACAGTGATCAAAATCAATCATAGCCAACTCGCTGGGACTCTCAACTCTCCTGAGCATACAATGACAAGTAAAACATCACTCTTAAATTAAAGTGACCTTCTCGGCAATTGTAGTGATGCCCATTCACCTACTACAGGAAGCTGAGCAAAGCAAGTGCCTCCTTGGTGTGTTTTCCACAAGTGGCTGGAAGCCGGCGAACTAAAATTTTCTGTGGACGAACAATTCGCTGCAAATTCAGAAGCCAGGCTCGTAATATTGTATGTGCCCAAATTTCCTAAAAAGAAAGTTTGGGATACAGTCGAAGCCGAATACATCGAATAAGGAATTGAAAAAAGTTCCATAAACAGGTAATTCAGTATATAAAATATCTTATATATCGAAAATATATTCAAGGGGATTTTATAACTGTTCGATATACGCAATAATTCGTTATGTGTGGGTTCGATATATGCGGTTCCGACTGTATTGGGGACTTGATGTAATCTCCGAGATTCTGGAAAGCCTGAAGGCCCTTTTACTACAAACCTGCATGCTGTGCAATAAAGGAGCAAGACTTGCGGAGTCTTATAACGACAGAAAGTTTCAGCTAATTCGCATGCTTTCATATTAGAAAAAAAAAAATGCTGGGTTGCCTCGTTTCCCTTGTCTCGCACGTCTAACTCTTTATACTACGAGCTACTTAGTCCATGTCGTCAAAGTTAGAGGGCACACACGGATGAGTTAGAGCAGAGACCAAAGTCAGCGTTATCTCGCACTGACGGCGAGATAATGCTTGTCTGCTTTCTCGTTCGGCTTCTGTGGCTTTTCCCTTTTCCGACCCCACGGCATACCAAGTAGCTGGACATCCGACACTATCCGCCGTTACGAAGTGATAAGAGGTCCTTGGACACATCTCGACATTCCAAACCTCGCAGCTGCCGCTGACACATCGTAAAACACAGTGCAATGTTTGGAGCCCCGATTTCCTTTAGCGGGAATGCGCTACATACAACGAATATTTCTGCAAAGTGCCCCTTCGGTCAGTGTTCGTTTACGATGTACTACACAAGTGCACGGGACGAATTCAAATTATGCGCCATGGAAGCGCGCACGCCGACATAAACGGGGCCTGCAAGATACATTTAGCAGCGCTTAACGACGCGACAATCTTCTTCGCAAGTACAGGGGGCAAAAATTAACTTCCCTGCAAATCTAAAGGAGCCGTTACGAAGGAACACAACTTGCGCGGGTGCCTGTTCCCGCCAGTGGTGTTTTCGCGCGCCGACTCGTATCGGAGCTCGCCTAAATTCCGATTTAAGTTTTGAGGAATGCTGCTACGTGTGAGCGCACGTGATTACGAGATAAAAGAGTGCACCGCCGATCTGAAAAGCGCGTCGGCCAGCGATTATTTCAAACGCGGCGCCTTGTCTTGGCAACAGTACAGCGCGCGGAAGGGGGCTTCTCAAATGTCTCCGCTAACAGCGCGCGGTGCACATTTCTTCGGCGCATCGCAGCTGACGTCTAGGATACAAAATTTCCTTCGTGGAATTAATTTTCGCTTTTCGAATCACCGTCACGAAATTCGGCCCTGCCACGGTGGGAGCCTGCGAATCGTCGCAAGCGGACGTTCACGTAGCTATGACGCCCCGGAAGGCGCTTTGTTAGGAGAGCGCGCGAGATCTGCGCTAAACCACTCACCTCACTTGTCGCGCTGCTTTCGACGCAAACGGTGTTCCCAAGACGTTGACAAACGTTCACATTGGTTCCAGGGGTCGATTTTCCGCGGGACAAAGCGATGCAAAGGCAAAAACCAGGGGCCGAACGCAAGCCCGCTGCAAATTTTCGTTGCACGGACCCAGGACAAAGAGGAACCAAATTTGAAAACGGAGAACGGCGATTGGTCCGCTTCGGTCACGTGGTACGCCGAGGCCCGTCCCCGATTGGCCCGGGCGACCAGAGCGGCTGAAGGTGTGGCGAAAAGCACATGGAGTTGTATTTGTGATGCGAGGAGGCAAGTTGGCGCATCTAAACAATAAAAAAAAACAGTGCGTACGACACAGAACGGTCAGCTGAGCGCCCTGTTTTGTAGGTTTGTTTGGTCGTGGTGCCTTCAGCTGCTGCGCCCTTCTCTCACGTCCGGCTCCGTCTCGTTGAAGAAGCGGCAGCTGTTGAAATGTAACAGCGCGCATACGCACGATCAACGTTTAGTCCATCTTCGCGGACACGACTCGTATTACGCCAACGTAAACAATATTCGTCTGGTCGTACTTCGTGTACCATCTCCACTGCGACATAACGAAATTCACATCAATGGGAATTTTAATGTTATGCTTTTATGTGCAAGCGTGACGATCCGGTTGTGAGTAGAACCAAGTGTTGTAAGCTACCACAGTGGGTCTCAAAAATATTGGTTGTATGGAATAACTGCCAAGCCACAGCACATTAAAGGACCAGGACCCCTCTAGTATAAGGAACAATCATGAAAAAACAATAAAAAAAACAACCAAAGCGGTATAATTAAAAATTTTAGGTAACAGTGCTTCACAGACAAGTTTTTCACGTTTCTGGGCTTCACCAGGAAGTGTGATAACTGAATAGTGTCTGTAATACCCTCAATCAGAAATGGCGAGGACAGTATCTCCCGCCTCCACTGGCAGAACTACGAAATTCCTTCAACGAGTCCAGCTTTTCTTCCGGTCCTGTAGACTTGTCTTGGTCAGTGGCTGGCACAGCCCTAGTCTACCTATCCGTTTCCCCCAATCCGGCTACTCAAGACGCAGCGCAACCAACTCCACCCACGCTCGAGCCCTGCGACACCACTAGCCTAATTTTTGTTTTTGCCCCCCCCCCCCCCCCAACACTTGCGGAAAATTTTCGGCGAGAAATGTGGTCAGGTGAGAGCGATGACATGACAAAAGAGCACGTTGCGAGCGCAGGTGTCAGACCAGAGGGAAGAATCCCCGACCCAAGCATGTGCAGACCTTCTGTTGTGCTGTCACCATTGACAGATTGGCCATGTGCAGTCACAATGCAGGTGGACTGTGCATTCTCAAAAAGGTGTCACCGAGGTAACAATAGCACTTCGTCTCCAGATAACTTTCACTATGTAACACTGCTACGAGCAACAGCTTGCGTGTAACACAATGCACGCAACTAACAAGATTTGCCACAAAATCCCTCAAGAATAAAAGAAACTGTTCAGGGCGAATTCTTGAAGGAACAATGCAAGCGACGCACTCTTAATGCGATGCATTGCATTCCTGTTGTATGTGGTCCCAGACACCAATCTTCTTTGACGACTTTATCACGTCTAGCAGAACCACTGCCACCCTATCGGTGTACTAACACGTGTGCCAGCATGAACTTTTTGATGAAATTGCAATGAGAAATTACACTAGCCGACATGAAAGTAGCCATGTTTAGGTTTGCTACGATTGTGTCCCTTGTTTACCAAATATTTAGCTTCGTGATGACATTCTGCGTATCTGGGTGATTAATCACAGCAAATCTTCACAGAAACTGTTCAGCGAGGCACAGAGCCAAAGCATGTGCTCAACGTACAGGCTCTCAGCAGTACAACTTCGTATGTGGCGCCAGAATCGTACATGTCTGCAACGGCTCTGCAGAAACTTATCTCGGAGGCCACGCTTTTTGTTTACCAGCAAGTGCCAGCAGCCATTGCCAGCACTGAAACACACCACGTTTCAAAGACCACCTGATAGAAGGGGGTTTATTTGAGCGTCTCGCAGGAATTGTGCAGGAACCATTTCTACCCAGTGCGGCAACAACACGCAATGATGAAAACATACTTTCGTCAAAGTTCGCATTAACAGCTGTGGCAACGATGGCTCACACAACCAGTAATAATTTCAGTTCATGAGTCGCAGTGCTGCTTGAATGAGCAGGTAATAAGTTTCACATTGGGGGGCTTTATCTTGGGGCAGAGATTGAAAGTCTGTATGGGTCATGCACATGCCTGCATATTTATACATGCCGATGTTCACTGTCATGCCCCACATATACAACAGGCCTGCCACATCTTGAAGACTAAGCAGGATACACTGCCTGTTGCAAGAGTTCAAAGTTGCCAGACTAGACGTAAGTTGGGACGTTGTTTAACTTGCTCAGGCTACGGCTTTTCAACACTCGGACCAGCCCAGTACTGGCAGCAAATAAGCTGTAACAGGTTTAGGTCCCATTCGGCCGCAAGCACTTTGAACTTTAAGTGTTTAGCAGTCACAGATACAAGATGGGTGCACAGGACACAAAGTAGTTTGCGTGTGCCAAGGACTCTCTTACTGCAGTAACCAAACTGCCACACTGATTGGATTTTCTTTACTGGTCATCCTCACGCTGTTCACGGATTGCTGTCGCGATTGGCAGCCATTTAGGCGAGGCAAATTTCATGAATGCCACTCAGATTATCAAAATAAGCGACGCAGCTCGGCGTGAAACAAAAGCAGACTTTTTGAACTTTAGTGATTAACCCATTCAACTAATGGAATTTCAAAGCCCTTCATGATGTTTTTCTCCCTCCCCCCATTTAGGAGCCTCCAGCAGTGCAAAACAGCTAAACATGCAAGGGTTGCCGCAAGTACCCTAAGAACAAGGGTACTTAATGTAGAAAGGCCTGTGAGCTATTGTGATCGTGTGTACACCTTGACATGCAACACTTTCAGATTATTCAGTAACTCTGCGGGAAAAATATGTTTATACATCACGCTGCCCAAATCCGTCGACTTGCCACCTCTACAGTGCAGACATCTACTCCAGCCACTACCGTCAAACAGTGCTCGTCGAAACCACACATTCCGTGCGTTACATACATGAAATGCTTCTATACTGTTTCATTAGGAGTACACTGAAGTGCAGTGTGCCAAATTCAGGCAGCACTCTAGGACAGCCATAGTTGCACTTTGCCGCAATGCCCACTGTTGTACATGAACCTATGTTCCAGAATAAATAGCGTATTAATACTCTAAGTATATAAGTGCTTTCACCCAGCACACAATCTCTACAGGAACTTGCATTCATCCAGAAAAGTTTCCACCACGACGAGAAACTGAAAAGTGCCGTCGCAACGCTTGCAAAGCATAATCAGGCCTTGCCTACGTCAGCATGGTTAAGAAAAATATTCGCATGTCTAAAGAAATGCCTCTTGTGAGTTTCCTGAGAGCACATGGAACAGAAGTGCAAACTCAAGAGGATGCACTTCAAAAAGAAAACAACAAAAAACATGGCGTCTTCAGCAAACAGCCGACACGTCAGGCTGAGAGGCTTGGCAATAAATAGCGATGCTCGACCATCACATACATACATGAAGTAATATTGCCATGTGACCTCTGTGCAGATTTCATGCAAGATGGCGGCTATTCGTAACATGTATAAGTGGCTTTGGCTGATTAGCTTCTGCTTTGGGAAGCACGGTATGAGTACCATTGATTGCAGTCTGTCCCATCTGGGAAGAACACAGTCTTTTCGTGCATTCGCTCGCTGTCCTCGATTGGATGGGACGCAACGGTTCACATGGCGACAAGTAAGAGCGGCAGTTTTTTTTTTTCCACACAGCCTGCCTCGAGACGCAAGCGCTAAGACGCTAGCAAATCCGACATGGCAATCCTAGCCAAGTCAAGTCAGTCACGTGGAAGGCAACGGTGTGGGAAGATTGCACTGGCACTGCCGAAGATCGCATCACTTAACCTCCGCTGCGACACGTCGTCCGCAAAGCGTAGGACCCGGCAAGGCGCATAACCGGTGGAGAACCGGCCCACCCCTTGTTGCCCCGCACTCCATCGGCCCCAACGGACCACTGCAGCAAGCTGCGTCCACATCGACGCCACCACACCACACTCAAATGCGCACGCACAGATGCTCAACTCCTATGCCAAGCGTGAGCAACAGTACACAGTCCAGACGTGCACGTCGTGAACGGTCTGGGTTCACATACACACACGAACGCAGAACGTTCACCACGACACGCGCCACATTCCGAGAGAGCGCACCAAAACACGACACCACAAGAGGTCATCACCTTGGGCGCACACACACACTGAACACATCCGTCGGAGCAACACTAGGAAGCAGCAGAGGGTGGGGCCGCCGCGGCAGCATGCTGTAAAGGCGGACTGCTGAGGCGAGCGGCCAGTTCGCTGCTCGCGCCGGCCTGGGGCGGCGCCACCACAAACACATGCACGACCTGCTCCTGTGTCCGGCTGGCGTAGAACACCAGCTGGCCGGCCTGCAGCCGCAGCGGAGGCGTCTGTCCGCCCGCCGCTGCGGAGGCAACACCACCGGACACGCAAGGTCCCACCGTCACTGCAGAGCTCCCTCCCACAGTGGCAGGTCCTGTCGTCTCGTCTGCGGTCTTTTCGGTTTCTGACTCGTCCGGCAGAATGATCTCCTCGTGCACCACCTCCTCTTCGACCACTTCCTCCCGGACGCCATTGTCTTCGGTGGGCGGGGCCTTGCGCTTGCGGCCCCTCCCACGCTTGGGGGCGGGCTCTGCCCTCTCGGGTTCGTCAGGGTCGTCGGACTCTGCCTTCAGGTCCTCGATGTCAAACTGGGTGGGGTCGTCTGCAAATGAAAATGAATGATCGGGGATTAGAAAACTGCCAGCACTGCTGACTGACTGTGTTTTATGCTTCAGATTCACTCGTGCAGCAAGGCGGTTGCTGTTGGGTACAAACAAACTTTCCGCAACAACACAGTTCGGCTGTAGATGTTCCACGACGGGCTCGTTATGGTGGAACACGTGTCTTTCTTTTTGCTCAAAAGAGGGAATCAGCGATTATAAAATGCCGACATTGATGTAGAACCCGGCAGGACAACTGCTAGGATTTACAGCTGAATGTTTATTGAAGAAAGCCCACACTAAAGATTCAGCTGTAAGCTCAGCGCTTGTCCTGCCTGCTTGTTCTTCATCACTGCCTGTGTTTCATAATCACTGGATTCCTCTTTTGAATATACTAATAAACCAACTCAACCAGCAAGCTACGTTACCGAATTCCTTTTACTCACTCTCAAAACACGGCTGCTGCGGAAAAAAGTGTGCCTGGCATTCCATTTTAAATTTAGACTGCTTTCGCCTCGCGCTGGTATTTCACAATTTACAGATACGATCAATACCAAATGATCTACACCTCGCCCTTTTTTTGTTTTTGTTTCCGATGTCCAACCCAGTGAGCGGCTGTTTCAGTATGTCTGTAGACAATGCCATGATGTTTGAGTAACACTGGCTCAAGGACGAAGTCACGCAGACGTGGTCGAAGCTCCACTTACTGATGGTGCGGTCGATAAGCTCTCGGTTGCGGCGTTCCTCTCGCTTGAACTTGTTCTGCAAGGAACACAGGAAGGAGTGAGCTCTCTTTGTAAACATCACATCAGATAAAGACAACACACACACACACACACACACACACACACACACAGTCTCAGCCAACACTGTGCTTCCATCAGCTGCCGCCCTTCCTGCAGGACCACTACAGCCAGTGGCACGAAGGGGGAGGGGGGATGTATTATCACTAGAAGTGTGCGAATATTCGAACTTTCGAATGCTTTGCTAATAGTGTTTGCTACACAATTTTCACCGGAATTTTACTATTCAAGGAACTTCCGGGAAAAAAAATATAACTGTGTCATTTCCTAAAAATCAAATTACAGCACTTCTAAATGACCCTAAAAGCATCACCCTAAAAATGGCAAATATCAATTTATCCAGGCTCGTGCCAATACTGCACGTACGTCATCCACGCCACTACGCAACAGCTAGCAGCACAGTTTTCTTTTCCCTCAGCAACACGTTCACTGTAATAGTATTAGTAATAGTATGGAGAGCTGGAGAGTATGGAGAGCGGAAGTCGCAAGCTTTCCGCGCGTGCGCAGAGCGTGGCGTACTGCGTGCGTGATGAAACGCGCTGTCCGATCGTGCCTGTTCTCTCCGCTCGCACCCGTGAAGGCGAAAACTGCGCGAACAGCGAGGAATGCTGGGCGCTTGCGAAGCAGAAGTGTGCTAGCGCCCCCTACTGTTTGCTCTGGCAAGAGCGCTTGTGTTCCACTGGCAGATTTCCTATGGTTGCTCTCCGCCGGAGTGGAGTGCTCCGGCGTAGAGTTCGTCGGCCACCCCGAATCCACCAATGGAATTCACCATTAATTTCGGGGGAGTTGTTGCATTACTCCGGAAACTGGATACAAGTCGTCATATGTGTAGCTTTCCATTTGAGGTCGCATGTGTTCCGGTGAAGCAGATAAACACAGCGATAGAATGTTTCACGCAGAACCTCTCGAGAGAAGTACTTTACCTGCTCGCGCATCTAGCAAAAAAGTCACGCGGGCAACCCTCATGGAGAGTACCGAGGTCCACTCAACAAAAGATTTCCACACCTGTGGCAACCTCTTCTATAATGTGGAGTAAACAGCGCCTCTAATGATGACACAAATATTCCATCTGTGAGATACCAGCCATCCAGCAGTGCCCGTCTCCCGTGTCTCCGGACAGATGGCAGCACTCATCCGATCCGCCTAGCGTTTCCTGCTCGACTCACCAGGAAGCGCCCAGTGTCAGTCGCGGATGTCGCGTGTCATACGCTAGCTGAGTCAGCCATGGTCCGCCCGCGTTGCTAGTGTGATGCGTTGTGCTGGTGTTCTTGTGTGAGTGTCGCCCTGTTTGGCCGCTGAGTTTCATTTTTACCGTGTTAATAAACATGTAGTCACAAGAGACAGTGCCCGTTCCTCTTCAATATTCCGCCTACGAGCCTCACATCTGGCGCAGTCGACGGCGAGCCTCTGCAACTGTCTCGTCCAGCCCGCCTTCGCCCGAAGATGTTCGACTTCAACCCCAAAGCCATTAGCAAGTAAGCGGAACCTTCCAAGCCGTGTCACAGCGCCACGAAAAGCCTTTTAAGCCTTTGCACCGCTGCACCGTTCGCAAAAGCCAGGCCTAAAACGCCGTTAGAACTTCTGCAACGCAGCTAGGCCTACTCAGCCTGCAACGTAGTTCGAGCGTTTCTGACGGAGCTAAGCCTACTTCGGCATTCGACTCCAGCCACAGTTACCATGCCCGGAATCCTCTGGCACGAATTGGACACGGCGACAATGTCCCGCCTCAGCGTCGAGCTTCTCCGCGAAGAGCTCGAAAGACGAAGCCTGGAAACAACCGGCACGAAAGACGAGCTTGTGCAGCGCCTACACAAGGACATCCAAGAAAGCCGTGACTCGACTCCGACGCCTGCCCAGACGCCGCCGGCGGCTAACTTTTCCTTGGATGCCGCTACTATTCAAGCGCTCGCGGCGTTGATGCAGCAGTTGCCCCGGCCTTCAACAGTTGTCACGACATTGCCCGACCTTTCGGCGTCGATTCCGAGCCCGACGAATCTCCGCGACAAAGTGTCAACGCATGGCTTGACGAGGTGCGTCGAGTGCAACAACTCGCCTCTTGGGATGACGCCACTACCCGCCTCATCGCGGCTAGCAAATTGAAGGGCACAGCTCAGAACTGGCATTTGACGTTTGGCCACCAGCGTGTGACATGGCAGCAGTGGAGCAACGCGCTCAAGAGCACATTCTCATCAGAGCTCTCCCTCATAGAGTGGCAGGAGCGCGTCCTGAAGGTTAAACAGCACGCCGATGAGAACCTCCGCCAATACGCCTTCGCCAAATTGCGTCTCGTGGAACAGTGCCCTGTCAATCTGTCCGAGGGGCAGAAGATCGACTACCTGCTTCAAGGCTTGCGTGAGCAGCACGTTATCGCCGCAATCGCTGCTAGCCAGCCCTCTACAGCCAGCGATTTTATGGCGACATGCATCAGTATGGACAAATGCGCCCAACACGCCCAAATGCAGCCCTATTCCAGACCGTTGCCTGCCGAGCCCCAGCGTGAGGCGCATCAGTTTTACTCGTCAAGGTCGCCAGCACCCACCATTCCAGCCCAGCCACCTCGGAACTCCAGGCCTCAGCCAACCACTCCTACGCCTTCACGCCCACGACAGCGCATAGCAGACATGCCCGTCCATGAGCAGGAAGCCAAGTACGCTGCCATTACCGCTCAGTATGGTGCACCTGCATACCGCAGTGGTCAGGACCTCAGCACGGCAACGTGCTTCAATTGCCGACAGTTAGGTCACCTGGCTGCCAGGTGCCCTTCACCCCGAGCTACGCGTCAGCGACTCCCAGACAACACGCATCCCCATGCCACGGCCATGTCTTGCCTAGAGGGATCACTCGTGCAGTGCGCCGTCATTGAAGCTCATGTAGCAGGTGTTGGAACTGTCGACGCCTTCCCAGACAGTGGCTCTAAGATCACCATATTGACTGAAGACCTTGTCCCGTCATCTGCCTTGACACCTTGGAAAAAGCCACCTCTCTCTGTCGTGGGAGGAGGTACAGTTATGCCAGCAGGTACGCTGTCGACTTCCATTTCACTTGGCCCCATATCTGCAGTTGTGGATGTGACAGTGCTTCCCCGTAACCCCCTACCTCTGATCCTCGGCGAAGACTGGTTTCAAGCTGCACAAGCAGAACTCACCGTGAAGCCACCAAAGCCCACGGAAATTCACCACCCAAGCACAAATACAGCGCTCTTCTGTCATCAGAAACTCTTCCCAAGAATGGCCAATGCCGTATTTCTCCACAGCCAGCCCTTGTTGGCTTCAACTGAGTTCACTACTGGAGGACTACAGCTTGAACCCCTTCCTGATAACAACCAACCGCCATGGCTATCACTGGCATGCCATGAAACGCTATTTGAGAATGGAGTCAAAAACAAGACAGTGGAGTTGCACCACTGTTCAGCCAGCTCAACAAAAGACGAGACAACTACCCTACTACGCGAAGCACAAATTGGTAAACAACTCTCCAGCGAAGAGTCGGCTGTCATCCAGGAAGTCCTTGAGAAACATATCAAACTCTTCGCTACCGACGACAATGACCTGGGTCTTTTTGAAGGAGCTGAACATTCCATTGATCTGGTGCCTGGAGCAGTCCCGTATAGCCGACAACCATACCGTTATGCTGCTGATGATAGAGCATTCATTGAGCAACAAACCAATGAGCTCTTAAAAAAAGGTATCATCAAGCCGTCTTCTAGCCCATGGGCCTTTCCTGCAGTTGTCGTTTCAAGAGGTACCAAAAAGCGCCTCTGCGTAAACTACATTCCTCTCAATAAGCAGACTATCAGCGTCGCCCAGCCGCTACCTCGTGCTGAGGATATTATAAATGACATTGCTGGATGCTCCCTTTTCGGATCCTTAGACCTGAAATTTGCCTACTGGCAAATTCGAGTTCGGAAAGAAGACCAGCCTAAGACATCGTTCATAACCCACAATGGCACCTTTCAGTGGACTCGGATGCCATTTGGTCTAAAGAACGCCCCTGCAACATTTCAGAAAGCCATGCAAGCCATCTTTCAACTGCTGAAGCCACGCCATGCGAAATGTGGAGTTCGTGTATATCTTGACGATATCCTTCTCTTTGCCACCAACTTCCTTGAGTTTGTGGATTTGCTTCAGGAAGTTCTTAGTCTTCTCCTCAAAAGTGGCTTCAAGGTCACGCTCGCCAAATGCCAGATTGCAGTGCCATCCTTGACATTCCTGGGATATGTGCTCTCTCAGGAAGGCAAGCAACCTAACCCAGCAAAAGTTGAAGCAATTTTGAAAATGCCTGTGCCAACGAATGCTAAGTCAGTGCTATCCTGGCTACAGACAGCAAACTTTTACAGAAGATTTATACCCAACTTTGCCAAGGTTTCAGCACCTCTTCAAGCGATTGTCAGAAGTGGGACTTTCGAGTGGACTCCAGCTTGTGATTCGGCCTTCGAGGCCCTCCGAAAAGCATTAACTTCCGCCCCTATACTTGGTCATTTTGACTTTTCGGCCCCAACTACAGTAACAACTGATGCTCTGCCGTCGCATTAGGTGCTGTGCTATCTCAGCACCAAGGAGCTAATGAAGTTGTCATCGAATATGCCAGCAGAGCACTCTCGGCTCCTGAAAAGATATTGCACAGCAATGTTTGGGAATGTTTGGCAGTTCATTGGGCCATCTGTTTGAAGTTTCGTCCATACCTCATAAACAGGAAGTTTTGCCTCCTGACGGATAATTGGACTGTGGCTTGCCTTACCACAAATATTAAACCCTCCCGCCGGTTTACTGGCATGCTGATGGACCTCGTTGAATTCGACTTTACAGTTCAACACAAGCCAGGGAAACAGAATGTTGTTGCCGACATGTTGTCCCGCCTTTCGTGCGCCACATTTGATTCCACGACAACGCTACGTCGACTTCAAGAAGACGATCAAGAGTGCTCATCCATACGACACCAGCTGTTAACTAATAGCGAAAGAGGTACCGACTTCCTCTTTGTGGATAACATCCTGTATCATTGCACACCGTCCGGGTTGAACGCCATTGTTGTACCCTCTAAGCTACGCCAATCAATTCTTGAAATGGCTCATGACAACAATGGCCACATGGATGCAAAGCGTACCCTCAAGAAGTTACAAGATCGCTATTGGTGGCCGCACATGACCACTACTGTGACTCAATATGTGCAAGGTTGTCAAATTTGTCAAGCCTACAACCGCCCTACGACGAGAAACGTAGGAAAAATATGCTTTATGCCCACGACTGAAGTTCCATTTACTGCCATTGCAATGGACCACATTGCCATGCCTCTCGGCGACAACAGCAAGCACATCCTGAACGTAATCGACTTTGCTACCCACTTTATAGTCCCTGGTGCCGTGTCCACAACCAACACAAAGGAAGTAATTCAACACTTGTATTCTGTATTTTATCGCTATGGCGTCCCTGACGACTGTCTGTCAGATCATGGCCGTACCTTCGATTCCCATGAATTTAAGCGATTTCTGAGGCTTCATGGAATTCAACAGCACTTCTCCGTTCCATACCGTGCGTCGAGTAATGGCCTTGTTGAGCGCAGTAATGCAACTCTCATCTCTGTGCTTAAGAAAATGTGTAACACTGAACCTTCACTTTGGGAAACAAAACTTGGCGCAGCTGCCTTGGCCGTCAACACCACGATCAATGCAAGCTTAGGATTTTCGCCTTTTGAACTGCTACATGGGTATATTCCGAAACTGCCAACAGAGAAATTCCGTCATCCAACAACAACTAGCTTCGAGACAAGATTGCTCAACCACACGGAACGTCGTGCAGAAGCTCAAGACAACTCTGTACGTGCCCAGCAACAAAGAAAACGTCGCTACGATGAATCGCATCGTGATGCCAAGTTTCACATCGGACAATACGTCTGGCTTCAGCGCCAAGAACCTATCACAGACGGCACAGCCAAACTAGCCCCTATGTTCAAAGGCCTGTATAAAATTGTCGACCAAAAGACTCCAGTCACCTTCGTGGTTCGACGAGCCACTGCCCACCCTGCCAGCACATCTTCGAGAGACGAACGAATCGTCCATTCAAGTCAAATTAAGCTATTTCGCCCGCCGTACTTTGACCAAGCTCTTGTGAACCTACAGCCATCTTCTCTTGCTGCACCACCTGATTTTGCAGCCAGGCAAAATGACACAGGACTGTCTTCTACGCCTTTACAGGCACCCGTTCAAACTACCTTTGACGAAGAACCATGTCCTGAAGCCCTACCAGTAGTCTCAGACTGCATTGATGATCCTGTGCTACCACAAGAGCCCCATAGTCCCAGTCGGCCGCGCCGTCATATTCGTCAGCCTAGATGGCTTGACGACTACAACGTCTGACGGAAACAGTTCTTACCTACGCCACTGCCACAAGCCCCATCACGAGCCCCATCCCTGTGCGGTTTTCAAGACTTTTTCATGTACCGAACATTACGACCATGGGACTTGGTCGCCTAAGAGGGGGTGGGATGTGAGGTGTCAGCCATCCCGCAGTGCTTATCTCCCGTGTCTCCGGGCAGATGGCAGCACTCATCCGATCCGCCTAGCGTTTCCTGCTCGACTCACCAGGAAGCGCCCAGTGTCAGTCGCGTGTGTCGCGTGTGAGACGCTAGCAGAGTGAGCCTTGGACCGCCCGCGTTGCTAGTGTGATGCGTTGTGCTGGTGTTCTTGTGTGAGTATCGCCCTGTTTGGCCGCTGAGTTTCATTTTTACCGTGTTAATAAACATGTAGTCACAAGAGACAGTGCCCGTTCCTCTTCAATATTGCGCCTACGAGCCTCACACATCTGTAACGTGTAACTATAAAGCGCATTATTTACGGCCTGATTAGAGTCGGTGTCGCGCGTACCTACACAACTGTGGAAGCGTTTCTCCACCCACAAGCTGTCCCCACGCAGTACAGTGAAAGCTCGTTAATTCGCACCTCATTAATTCGAACTTTCGGGTTAATTCGAACTGATGGCCATGGTCCGGCCACGATATATAGGCGTCTATGGGTTAACCAACTCGTTAGTTCACGCGCGCATCGGCTCCTCTATCGATAATTCGAACTGCGCGCCGCTGCATGGTGGTATTTTATACTGCCGCCGCGAGCTTTTATGGCTCAACGATAGATGGCGCGAGTGGTGAGCGCAGCGCCATGGCAGCGCCGCCCGGATACGTGGCGTCACGGCACGGCGTCACTGGATTGTGCTCGCTCGCTCTTCGCATCGTGAGGTCGTTCGTGCCGGACGTGTCTGTGTCGTCTCTGTCGTCTCCGTGCCCTTTGTGTGCCGCACATTCAGTCGCTAGGCCTCGTGGACGTCAAAGCTACAGAGTGATTCGGTGCCGTGTCGCGGGTTTTGTGATGGTGTTGCCTTCGGCTGTTGGACCTAGCATATCCGCACTTACTACAACAGTACGACTTCTCGCAGAAGAGGACAGAGCACCAAAACGCTCTAGGAGAAGGTAGAAATCCTTCGTGAAGTGGACGGTGGCAAAACAAGCAAGCTTGAGATCGCAAGGAAGCATGGCATCCCCAAAAGCACTCTTTTAACATATATAAAAAATAAGAGAGCGATTGAGGAGGCCAACGCAACTGATGCGTTCACTGGCAGTCGCAAGAGGCTCCGCTCGGCGAAGCATCTGGAATTGGAGCGCGCAGTGCTCACGTGGATCAAGGAAATGAGGAGCCAAAACATCCCACTGAGCGGCCCTATCGTTATGGCGAAGGCAGCAGACTACGCGCTTCGCCTGAACATTGATGATTTTAAAGCTTCAGAGGGCTGGCTCCATCGTTTCCGAGAGAGGCATGAGATTGTGTTCCGCACCGTGTCTGGCGAAGGAAAAGAAGTGAACAGCGAGACATGTGCAAAGTGGCAAAGTGGTGCTTTGCAAGAACACCTTCACGCGTATTCGCCGCGCGATATATTTAATGCCGACGAAACCGCATTATTTTATAAGCTGCTGCCGAGCAAAACGTTGACCTACAAAGGCGACAACTGTGCTGGCGGGAAGAGAAGCAAAGAGCGCGTTACTGTCTTGGTCGCAGCAAACATGACCGGGACCGAAAAACTACCGCTGCTGATCATAGGGAGGGCCCTGAAGCCTCGTTGCTTCAAGAACATCCGCACACTACCGGCAGAGTATACAGCCAACTCCAAGGCATGGATGACGCGGGAAATCTTCAAACAGTGGCTGATAAAGCTCGACCGCAAGTTTGAATTAACTAACAGAAGGGTGCTCTTGGTAGTCGACAACTGCTCGGCGCACGTGGTTGATGTGGACTTGAAGGCGATTAAGCTCTCGTTTCTGCCGCCGAACACAACAGCAGCCCTGCAACCAATGGACCAGGGGGTCATTAAGAACTTAAAGTGTTTTTACAGGCGCCACATGTTGGAGCGTTTGGCGTTGTGTGCCGCTGGTACGAAAGGCTACGATGTGACGCCGCTCGCGGCCTTGCATATGTTGGTGCGGGCCTGGGATCAGGTCACGGCAACAACTGTTGCCAATTGCTTCCGCCACAGTGGCTTTTGTGTGGCCAGTGAGGGCACAGCCAGCGCTGGCACAGCTTGCGAGCCCGACGAGCGCGAGGCCGCGGTCATTCCTGCCGGACTGCGGGATGCGCTGGAGGACGTGAGCTTCAACGACTACGTCGATGCAGATCGCTGTGCAGCGGTCTGCGGCACAATTACCGATGATGATATCATCGCGCAGGTTACTGGCGGAGAAGCGCCTGTCGTCGATGTAGGTGCGGATGACGAAGAGGATGAGGCGCCGACGCGGCCCTCAGCTTCGGAGCTAATGGAGGCTATGCGTGTCGCACGCCTATTCTTCAGCTTCGAGGAAGGCGAAGAGGATGCTTTCCGCCACGTTCGCGCGTTGGAAAACAAAGCTATGGCGATCGCATTCAAAGAAGAGAAGCAGACAGCGATCACGGATTATTTTCGCAAATAAATGTTTTGAGTGATCTTCCAACAACCCGGTCTCGTTTCTTGCTGTTTTTTCAATGAATTTCGTTACTTCGAATTCGGTTTAATTCGAACTCATTGGGTGTCCCCGTGAAATTCGAATTAACGAGCTTTTACTGTAGCACCACAGCAAACGCGCGGAGAACTAGGCCCAAGACGCTATTTTGGTGCCACGCAACAGGCCGCACCTTTTTTTTTATGTAGCGGCCGTGGAAGAGGACATTGCTGGCAGGACAGAAAGTCATGGTCACCACTTCTTGGGATCAATGAAATTGATTCTTTCACGTTGTTGAAATTGGTTGTTTTTCATGTATATTAGGACATCCTTGTGAAACATTCCACGGGAAAGTGAAACCTTCGGTGAATAGAATTTGCAAAACAGGCTCAATTACAATCGAAGTTTTGATACAGAAAAGTGAACTGCTGATTCTACTGACCTCAATATATCGCAGGTTAACTGTAAAACAATTATCCGTTACATTACAATGAAATTTCTGTAATAAAATATTGCTGAACAGAGAATGTGACCAGCAGGGTTGCCAGGTTTCGCTATTTTGCGCTAGTTGGGCTACTAATTTTTTAGGCCTTAGAAGAACAGACAGTTGGGTGAGTTGGTAATTATGACAAAGAATTGCCCCCCCCCCCCCCGCCCCCCAAAGAAAAACTAGTCGACAAAGGGAGAACAGAACAGCACAAGAGCATTTTTAGGCTGATGGCAGCAGAAAAAATGCCTTGGCTGCTTTTTGACTACTTCCATGTACCCTCGATTTGCACCAAGTTATCAATATACTTTGACGTCGCAGTCGCTGGCCTTCATGAGGTGCCAAGGCGTGTCTCTGGCTCCCAAAATTGAATTTGCCGGTTGTATTAGACAAAAGAAAATACTACACTAAAAGCTCGTTAATTCGAATTTCATCGGACCGGAAAAAATGTCCGAATTAACCGAATGTCCGAATTATCGAATGGTCGAAATAAACACAATAAATGCAGGAGTTTTTCAACATACCTTTACTTAACAAAGAAATCGCGGATGCTTGTCTGTTTTCGAGCAGATATTCGCGCGGACACAATTTTTCTGAGCCCTTCAAGGTGCTCAGCAGCTCGCATGCTGTCTGCAGTGTCCGCAAAAGTTTCACCCGTCATCCACGCTTTTCGGTTGGCGCGGTAATCCACGGGAATATTGTTGATGTTCTTAAAGCAGCGTGACTTTTGAGCCTTTCCGATAACGAGAAGCGGCAAGCGTTCTGTTCCCGTCACGTTGGCGGCTAAAAGTACGGTTACTCATTCCTTGCTTCTTTTGCCGCCGATACAAGGATCCCCTTTCATCACTCTTCATCACTTCTTGTCGGGAGAGCCCATTATTCAGAGCACAAAAAATTTCTACTTTGGTGGTGAAGTCCTTGGCCTCGTACTTGGGCCGCTTCGCCGGCGTTGCCATCGGCCGAGAGTGCGGTCACACGAGAAGTCAGCACAAAAGCACCAGCAACGATCAAGCTAAAGGAGCCGTACTGAATTGTTCCTCGATAAAACAGCAATCAACGATGCAGCACACCAATGGGAACAAAGCAACAAAATGGCACCGCCAAACCTACACGCGAAGAAAAGGCGTTCAACCAGTCTCAAGTCAAGTCAAGTCGATAATTGATGTCCATAGCGATGCTGCGTTTGAGCTTCATTTTTGTTCCGAATCGTTCTTTTTTCGTTTTCGAACCTCACCAGCGGCCCGAAAGTCGCCGAATTATCCGATTGGCGGTCAAATCTGTCCGAAATAACGAGCGCCCAGTCTCATAGAGTGACGCGTATATTTACAGGGACCAAATGATGTGTCCGAATTAACCGATTTTCCGTATTAACGAGAGTCGAATTAACGAGCTTTTACTGTACATACTTTTGGATACGTGGCTGGGACTCTGGGACGGGGGGGGGGGGGGGGGGGGGGGTAGGGGGGCTGTTGCACATGGGCCCTCATTTTACAGACCACTTAAATGCTGAACGCAACTTTAAACTGTAATTGGAAATGAACAGGACAATGGAACGCACTCGGCAGCCAGGATGTTCTGCACTCACTGACATTAAAAGTCGGATATCCGACGAACTTTCTCTGCTATTTCTCAGGATTAGGTACCGTTTGTGACTCTGGAATATTTACTGCTCGGACTTCATCATCACACAAGAAACCATTGCAAAAGTGACGACAATTTATGCTTAAATCCCAGCAACTGTGAGTGTGAGCACACTCATTTTTATTGTCGGCATGAGGCTGTTGCCTCCAGTTCTTCTAGACAAGTCGCGCAAGACGCGTGAAGAGACGGCCATTTCTGCAACAGCACAAGAAGCTTCGTCGTCGTGCGCGAAATGATTGCTCAAATTAACAATTTACGCTTTAATCTCATAAATTATGATCTTGAAGGGTTCTTGCTGTACTTATTTACATTTATGCCAAAAGGCTCTTGCACTTAGTCATTTAAATAAAAATGCCGCAGTTGTTTTCGCACATGTGTAGCTACTTGTTGTTACTTTTTGGCTAGCTTTTCCAGTTTCCTGGCTATTTTTTGTCATTTCGGCCACGCAACCCTGGCAACTGTGAAACCCAGTGGTTTCTACAATACTGCCTTTAGAGGCAGCTCTGCGGCAGCGTGGATCTTGTTGCTGTCAAGCTGTACGTAAAAGTAAGAAAAGAATTTTCGGTGGAGTGTAGCTGCACGAAGGCAGTAAAGGTGGCAGCGAGGTTTCCCGCAGTAACATATGAGAAGTTTTGCGATTGGCATTGTCGACGGACACCGTCTCCTCACCTTGAGCTCCTGGCGCGTGCGCTTCGGGAAGAAGCTGGCCATCAGCGAGAAGTCAGTGCCGCAGGCACTGAGCGCCCTGTAGAAGCGTGCCGTCTGCTTCTCCGTCCACGTGCGCCGGCCCTTGGGGTTTTTGCGGAAGGACGCGTAGTTGGTCTCGCCACCGGTCTCGTAGACGATGGCGCGCATTGTGGGCTGCACTGCCGGCCGGCGGATCACCAGGCTCTCCTCGTCCAGGGTGATCTCACCGTTGGGACCGAGTCGTACTCGGGGTCCCACGTCCACGGATTCCTCCTCCTCCTCTTCGGCGACGTCGTCGACTTGCTGCTCCTCCGTGTCGGCGACCGACTCTGTCTCCGCAGGTGCCTTGTCCTTGTGCAACGTCTTAGGTGGCTTCTCCCTGCGGCGAATAATGTGCAGCTTTCTCAAATGATGCAGCGAGACAACATTAATACAGATATGCATGCAACTAAGTTAAGCATACAACCTGAATTCAATGCAACCTCAAAACGGGGGATGTGTACACCAGTGTCAGCAGTTTGAGTATGTGCGTGTTGGTGTGTTTCTCGTGAAAGGAGAAGGTGTGTTCCTTGTTGCCTGGTGGACAACAGGAAACAGCAGTGGCCAGCAAACCTTTCGAGCTGCGTGGACATTCCCTTTTGTTTGATGTGTCATGTAAATAAGTTCGTATTGTTTTAATCACCGGTTTTTGTTTTACTGTAGCTCTTTTTTTTAGAATTGGGTTGAGGCAGTTTATCGGGAGATTTACGGCCGCGATCGTACAATCGGGAAGACAAGTAAGGAGTAGGAAGTCTCCTGGGCAAATTGGGAGAGTTGGCAGGTATGTGCTTGCGTTGTTGAAATGTTTAGCAGTTATATTCAAACATGCAAGTCAACAAGCCCAAAACAAGTATCCTTAACATCCAGCAGAGCTGCTGTCAAAACACTTTGCCCTCATGAACAATGTGGCTAGAGTTGCCATGGTGACTACTCAGTGGCTACTATTTCACTGTGCTGTAGAGCACAAGTAGTGGTATGAAGATAAGAAAGATTCTTATTTTTGCAACTAAGGGAGCACGCCTCAGCGTCTTTGGGGGGCAGGAAAAAGCGAATTAAAAAAGATGTAGAAAAGTAGAGGCCACCGCCTCGAGAATTGAGTACCCTGAACACCGAGCACCAGGCCGGTGTGCCTATCTCCCCATCAGAAGAACCAGTGGATGCCAGTGGCACTGGGAATCAAACCCAGTACCTCCCGCATTGAAGGCAGAAACTCTGATCGCTTGACCACCACTATCATGGCATTCATTCTCAGTCACAGCGGAACAGTATCAATGGGAGGTGGGTTGAAGAACAGTAAGACCCACTGAAGACGTTGCAAGTTGGAAACTGCCGTCCAGGAAGCATTCGAGATAAATTTTCTAATTGTGTCGTTGTTAGGAGGAGATGGAAGGAATTAAAATGTTGTTCTGCCATGCTACCATGATGTGGAAGCCACTGGTGACAGAGGCAGCACTCTACACCTTTTTTGCAACTAATGCCCACAAGCAACTTTCCCCTCTACCTTCTTCCGCATGGAAGGTCACAACATCATGTTCAAGTGATGAGCCTAGCCTCCATTTTAAGAGAAAAGCCTTAGATCTCTACATTTCAGTCACTTTGAGAGGTACAGAGAAATGGAGAACGCTTTCCGAGATTAACACGGTAAGCAGGACGATTTGGTACGCTAACGTATCTGGCTGAACGCGCAACATAGCACAGACAAGGGACAAGGAGATGTCCAATTCTTCGTTGCTCCTCTGTGCTGCGCTGCGCATCCAACCAAATACCGTATTTTCTCGCATATAAGCCGCCCCCGCATATAACCCGCAACCCCACTTTTTAAGCACATTTTCCCGTTCTTTGGTGCGGGTTATATGTGAGAAAATATGATATGCTTTCTGAAAAAAAAGTGCAACAGTGGCTGGAGGAAAATTGCCTAATTGCAGCACTCCACACGTGCTAATTTACCATATCATCTCACATATAACACGTACAAAATTTACGAAAAATTCAGAGCTACAGTGGGGATGTGGGTAATACGTGATTTCCAGTGCACAAGTTGGCTTCACAGCACTGCTTCATGGTTATGCAAGAAAGGTGGTTTCCCGGCAATACACGGCTGCCGTGGTGGTGTAGTGGTTACCATGCTCAGCTGCTGACCCAGAGGACGTGGATTATATCCCAGCCACGGCGGTCACATTTCAGTGGAGACGAAATGCTAGAGGTGCGTGTACTGTGCGATGTCAGAGCACGTTGAAAAACACGAGATAGACGTAGTTTCCGGAGCCCTCCACTATGGCGTGCCCCGCAATCATATCTTAATTTTGACACTTAAAACCCCAGAAATTATTATCACGACAGGTGTGCAGGGCACATGCACACAGGTGTGTGCAGTAGCGTGGCCGTAAATTTTTTTCCGGGGTGGGGGGGGCTGATCCCCCCAATTCCTCTCCCCCCACCTACACTACTGCATGTGTGTGTGTCCACAGTTTGTAGCTGAGGTTGTGGACTATATGCGAGAAAATACAGTATGCGACTAGAGCGGCAAGCATAAGGAAACCTGAATGGACGACATAGCTACAAAGGAACCACGTAACTACATAAGCAAAAGAGAATTATAGGCATGAATGTTAAGAGAAATTAATACACATGCATTGATTAGGCATCAATGCAAGTTGAAGATGCCCTCCTTCAAAAGTTGCAGCAGGGCAGGTTATGCAGGGCACACAGGAGATAAGGAGTGGCCTGTTGGAGGAACAGAACAGGTGCCGGTAAATGATGCAAACAAGACTGAAATTCAGAGAAAAAAAGTGGAGGCTTGGAGTCGACGGGAAGTCGTCGGATCCAACAAATTCTTCAACAAAAGGGATTTGGCTTTGTTCAGTAGTTCGTGACCTGTCGAAGTCAAGTGCACTTGTTGAAACGATGGCTCCAGCGACATATTCTGCTCGACGATCTATCGTCACTGCTCTTAGAAGGGGAAGAACGCCTGTAGCAGCAAATGGTCAGATGAAGTACACTTAAACCTCGATATAACGAACTCAGATATAACGAATTATCGGTTATAACGAAGTAAATGAAGAATAGTTTTGTCAGAGATACAGTGTTACAAATAAACGTTTATAACGAATTTTTGGATATAACGAAGTTATTTTCATGACACATGTGACTTTGTTATAATGAGGTTTGAGTGTACCGATATTGGGAAACTTATAAATAAATGCAGTAGTGATAGAGATCATATAGGACAGGTTTTACAGGGCCACAGCTCAAAAGGAGATTGCTATCTTGAATGTACCCTTTGCCAAGCAAAGCTTGTTGGGACTCTTAGGTTTCAGTGGCGTTGTACACGAAAAACCCGGTGCGGACTAGTGTACAGAAATTGTATCTGTATGTGCCGTTGTCTAATAAGTGATGCTCTCTCGATCGTTAAGTTGTGTGGGTGACCAGCTGTTCATGACAAGGAAATCTGATGTTCTATTGAGGTCGCTTGTCACTTCACATTGCCACCTTTCATTGTTGCCTGGATACGAAGGCATGACCGTTGTTGTTGCCTGTAGCAACTGAAGTGTTGCGCTACACAGCACGTGGATGAAGGTCAAACTCCTGGCATGGAGCAAGGAAAAGGTTGGGAGGGAGCATTGTGCAATGCAACAAAAAGAAAGAAAAAAAAAAGAAAGAAAATTAGCAGGTCAAGCAAGCACATACCAAATTTTCCCAATAGGGCAAGGGCTCTTGAATTTTATAAGTAACACGTACGTGTCATGTCAGTCCCAATTTCTTGCGAATAAACAAACATTCGCCAAAGTTTCAACGAAATGCGAATATCTTTCACTGAAACTTCGGCGAGCGTTTGTTTATTCGCAAGAAATGTATAACCCTCGCCAGACGGTGTTCCGTCAAACCCTGAACTATTAGTACCAATCGTGCAGTGCATGTTTAAGCGAACGTCGCTGAAAAGGATGTCGTTGTCCTGAAGTTGGAAGTGTCTGGGTCAGTGACAGTCACAAATAGAGAGAGATGTGCAAAGGAGCGTACGGCATGGGTTTTCCAGGCGGGTTGTAGTAGATCAGGTCCTGCATGGTCATGGCACTGCGGTCTGTAGGTGGCTTCCGTGGAGCAGGGCGCCTGCTGCGACGTCGCACCTGCACAGTGCAGAACGCCAAGCAACACTGAGTTACTGCTTCGGCAACAACGTGTGGTGGCACACAGCCAAAATAAAGAATCTTCGGAAAGGAAGTTAGGCCACAGGAGAGAAGAAAAAAAAAGAAAATAACGTAACAGGAAGCACGGCTACAGCTGGGCAAGGGAACTTGCCAAATAAAAAGGGAAAGTCAACTTTTGTTACGAGTCTTTTTCCAATCCGTAATCACAAAGACACCAATACTGAAAGGAAAATTACTGAAAGAATTACATTACTGCTCTATGAAGACGAATGGCAAGGCAAAAAGATGCAAAAACAAAACATGCATGGCGCTGCTGCCTTTAAATTTCCACACCAGCTTGTGATGATGTCACAGATTTCTACAATGTCTGCTAAGAGCTACCTTCGATAACAACCTAAAAAAGAAAAAAAATGGAAGCTCCGCCCACAGCCATCGCTAACCCACACAAAGAAGGTTTACAGAGGTGCTCCATCGAGTTACAGTCGAATCCGGATATCGACCCTGCAGGGGATCACAAGAAAGTTCTACGTGTAGGTAATTCAAAACATAAAATATTTTATATATCGAAAATATTTAAAGGGGATTTTACAACTGTTCGATATACACAATAATTCGTTATATGTGGGTTCGACGTATGCACGTTCAACTGTACATTCATCCATTTCTGCGACGTCAAGCGCTTTTGCGTGTTTTAAGATTTTATGACACAGATATCCATTTCTGTTGCTGGCTTTAGGTTGAAAACTTGAACGTCTCAGCAAATTTTTATTAGATTTGGACACCAGTACTCAGCCAAACAATATTTCTACAGAAACAACCATTTTGTATTTCCCAATGCTTACATTAGCACAGAGAAAGCCTTTGCAGTTTGAATGAAAACCAGCTGCAATGGCTCACTCACAGAGGTGAAAAGAAGTTACACTGAATTTCTGTAGGTGGAGGTTACAATTTTCCTTAGGTGTTAACCAACTATAATCAACATTCCATCAGTAAATAAGGACAGCACTGTGTTCTAAGAGTATCAAACATTGAACATGGCAAATTTCACAAATTTGTGCTGAGCTACAAAGCCTCAATTATGGGAAATTACACTGGTATCTGCGACATTATACTGCTGCACCATCTCTCAAGTGTTGTGTGTTAACCAACTATAATCAACATTCCATCAGTAAATAAGGACAGCACTGTGTTCTAAGAGTATCAAACATTGAACATGGCAAATTTCACAAATTTGTGCTGAGCTACAAAGCCTCAATTATGGGAAATTACACTGGTATCTGCGACATTATACTGCTGCACCAGCTCTCAAGTGTTGGAGTGAAATCTAAGAAATTGAACTTTGACCTTCACTTCCTTACGACTGTGTTCCTCAAGAAGTTTTGGATCTAATCACTGCTGCAAGGTTGATCAAGCCTGTAGAACAGCACATTTATGCAATAATATAATGGAGCCAATTATAATCTAATATTCGATTGACTTGATGTGCCATTGTCTATGTTCACTTAAAAAGTACATTCTCAGTGCCACAGACTTGCCACAAGAGAAATGTGACCTTGCTTTGACCTTAACCTGACCTCTCCTGTAGAGGTCAAACTGGCAAGCTGCGTAAGTGTTGCTAAGACAATTTAAATGCGTTGTAGACTTAAGCAGGCAAGGCGTTATTTGGCCCTACACACATTGTGAAAAAGAAGCAACAGCGTGCCACTCTCATTATCGCACAATGTCAAAGTGGCACGCTACCATACTGAACGTGCCACAAATGTTTTAAAATTGGATGCAATCTATGCTGGCACAAAAGCACTGCCTAAGGTAACACAACTGGCAAAAAGAGTTTTTAAAAGTGGCCACAAGTTTATTATAAGCCTGCTGAAAGGAGGTGCCTGAACAAAATCAGTTCAGGCATGTATCTGCTGTTTCCACTGCCTATTAACAGCACTCTGTATGTCGGAAAAAAGTACAAGCAAAATGTTCCACTTTTTCAGCGCACGAAAGATCAAGGACGAAAAGCGACGCGGACACAGTGCTTTTGTCCGCGTCGCTTTTCGTCCTTGTTCGTTCGTGTGCTAAAAAAGTCAAACGTGAATTGCTAACATGCCCAAGCATACGCTCTTACAAGCAAAGTAGTAGCGAAGTCACATTGCATCACTGCTATAGATGCTGGCACGAACAAGCCTGTCAAAAAGCAACTCACCTGCTTTTCCCCCTTGCGAGTCTGTGGCTCCGATGGTGCACTAGGCGTAGGGGCCGGCTCCTGCGGGGCTGGTGGCTCCAATGTTTCAGATGGCCTGGCCACCCTGCAAGCGTACGTTTTGACATAATTTAGACTAATGTATAGTATTGTTTCTGCCCGACACAACGCCATGCCTAACACAAATAACTGCAGCCCTCGGGGTACTTAACGTGGAGATGTTCACGTTTTAAAGAAAAAATGTGGATCTCATGGTGGTGTGTTTCGCATTATCCCAAAACCTTTCACTCGAGACAATCTTGACCTCTAAGCCGAGCAGCATGTAGCACAACGGTCGAGACATACAGAATTAGGACAAACATGACAAGCTATACCATGTTTGTGATTGGTCAGCGTGACAGATACACAAAGACTAGAAAGAAGACGCACACACAAGCACTGCATCTCTATAACTGTTGCAGGATCAAACAAATTTAGACTATAGAATCATACTTTAATATCCATCTTTCTGCTAAATCGTTGTATCTCTGCGTCAATTTACATGATTTCACAAAGTTAAGTTGCATAACCCATCTTCTTAGCATTTATTTCTGCTTTTAAACTTTGGTTTATATAGCCAATATTCTCTCCTAAAGGTTTTATATCGTGTGTTAAGCGGTTTTCCTTCATGGTAAAGCTACCCAGTTCAAGGCCAATACTCCAGAGTTGCTCTAATGCGAACACGTGCGGCTTTGTGTACGATTGTTTACAAATATATACATGCCCGTGGTGTACACCGCCAAGTGTCAATGACCCGAATCACGAAATATTGCGTCACCCTGGGCCTTTCCTCGATTTATCAACCAAACAGGACAACGAAACGCTTCAGGGCACAGCGACTTCCCGTCCAGGGCAGTATCAGTGTTGAAGGGAGCGCGCGAGGACTTACTTTTCTGGTGACGCGGAAGCTGGAACGACAGGCGCAGGTCGCTTGATGGGGGACTTGGTCACGGCCGGCTCGGCCTGTGTTGGTTCAGGGGTCTTGGCTGGTGTCTCCGCGACGGCATCTGCAACGCAAGGCGTCGTCTCTTCAGGGGGAGCCGCCGCGGTCGGAGTGGTAGCGGGCTCCTCAACCGCCGGCACCGTTGCCGGCTGCTCCGGAACACTCGCGACGTCCGGTTGGTCAGCCGCGCTGGGTTCGTGAGGCGCCGGCGCTGCCGGAGCAGCGATCGTCGTAGTGACGGCTGCGGCACTGTCACCGGCACCCGACGTCGCCGACGGCGTGGGAGCCGCCGCTGGGGCAGCCGGTGTCGGCTTTCGCGGTCCCGACCCCGCGGGGCCGTCACTCTTCCGTCCCAAGTTCGGTTTGATTTGGATCCGGGACCGTCTCGTCGACATGATTACGGTAGATTACCCCACTACCACGTGTAAACTGCAAGACGCCGCCGCTATAAAAATTCCTTCACCAAATGCTAGACGAACGCCTCTAAAAGGAGTCGACTTCGCACGGTGACGCTTGAACGCGTGGGGACGACGGCATGTCCGGTCAAGTGGCTGTGACCGCGGTCGCAGGGGCGAGTTCACCGGTCTGGCGCACGCTGATCGCCGTCGCGTCCCTCAGCGATGCGCGGCGAGTCGCGCTGAACGTGCAACGAGAAGTAGTACGGCAGTCGATAAAGACCGAACCGCGAAACGGCCGCTCAGCGCGACTACGAGCACGGAAAAAGAGCAAGCAAACTCGGAAGTCCCCGACCCGAGGCGCCGACGCTGCAAGGCTGCAAGGTGCCAAGCTTGGCGTTGGCACGCGTTGGCCCTGCGTTGGCCTGCATTTCGAAGTCGCTGTGGTGGCTACAAGCCATGCACAGGTCAAGCCAAGCCCAGTCAAATTCCGGAAGTCAATTTACTAGCCAGCTGTAGCCAACCGGCTGCGTTGCCGCCGGTCCATATGTATGTGCTGGGACGTGTGCGGAGAAGTTACGCCGAACGTTATTGTTGCTAGTGGGATTCCGTAAAAACCTTCGCAGTAAGATCAAGTCTGAGTCACCCACGTCCTCTTGAGGAGCAGCCAGCGAAGACGCCTCCGCTGTGGTGGTGCGCCTCGGGCGCTAGTGACTACATTGGTTTGATACCGGCACTCATACTTGAAATTAATTGTGTAGCGTAGTGCGAACATTTCTACGTCGACGGCCGTGCAATGTTCATAAAACCGTTCAAAATCAAGTCCAACGTTCGATTGAGGAACACCGACCGGTGGGGCTCTTTTTGTACCCTGTTTGTCGTTGTGTTCTGTTGTTAGTTCCTGTACCGACAATTGCAGCGAGCTGCCTTTCACCTCAATTTTCGCTCATTTGAGGGCTCGGTGCGCGACAGCGCGATTAATCTAGGATATCAAGTTCAGATGCCTCAGTAACATAAATGGGGGCGTGCGATTGCTTGAAGTGGTGACCTCGGAATAGCGCTTCTTGCTACTTCGTCGTGCAACCTAACCTAATATGTGTGCTATGCTTCTCTACGATGCCTAGCGTGCGGAGTCTTGTAGTCACGTATGTATACACGCCACCCACTGAATGTGTTGTCCACACTGACCCAAGTACGAGGCTTTGCCATCCAAGTTTCATACGTATGAATGCTGTAGCGGATGGCTTTTCCTGGCAGAATTCGTGGAAGCTTGATTCGACGTAATGCACTGCCGCTGAGAGGTGGAAACCAAGCTACTAAGCTAGCCCAGCTCTGTAAGGCATTCTGTTGCTTGTAGCCATGCGCCGTGTGCATACTGCCGCGTCTGACTACATTATGCTCTCTGTTGTACGGCAAGGCACTGCATTTATAGGGAAGGCATCCAGGAAGTGAAGATTTCCGACAAAAGCTCCGAGGATGTCACTGTAATGCTTTCTGGGCTGTCCTGAGCACACCTGTACAGCTGCTTCGTGGTACTAGTGACAGTAATCCATGCGCAACAACCCCTGGAAATTATGTTCTTTGTTTTGCCCCTACGGAGAGATTCATATATCATATGCTATGGCGTAAAAAAAAAAGCACAAACTTTACATGGGAGACAGACAAGCGCTAGCTCGTAACAAAGCTTTATTGTAATCAACACACGTATACACTGCATATATATAACAGGTCCGTTCAACTTGCCTTCACCACTGTGAACCAGTTCACGGCGGGGCACGAGAAGATGAGGAATTGTGTGACTCAAGTACAGTGGTACAGGCACAACACTACACTAGCAGCAAATGGCGAGGTGCCTATAAGATGCCGGCAGTACGCATCGTGCACTTAATGCGCACCGCCCGCACCAGTTTGAGAGTTCGCAAACAACACACATGGTCAGTTTCCGAGGTCTAGACACACTGCACGTTGCATAGATGCGGCATTTGTAAACAAGTTGATTTTCACTTGTGCCCATGTACCGCGTTGTCCACTGTGCTGCAGCGTCACGCTGGTGCGTCGGCACCATCAACTAGGGTGGCGCAGAAAAATTTTGAACCAGTCCTGCACCTTTTTAACGGCATTACATGGTTCAGATGATACCACTGCAGCCATACTAAAATGAACGAGAGGGTGCAGCACTTCATAAACTGGTTCAAATGATGCGGGTGAATTGAACGAACCTAGTGATTTGTTATTGTCTTTTGCTCTTGTTTCTTCTTCCCTATCTGATCTATTATTGGCCCTTTTTTTTCTTCTTCTTCAAGCGTGTGCAGTGTAGCGAACAGAGCACATGCTTGGTTAACCTCCTTGCGTTTCTGTCTTGTACCATGCAAAGTTAGCACTTTCTTATACCGCCATACTAGAATAAACCAACTCACCCAACAGCACATTTCATTAATCCACAAAACGACGTGGTGTCGATGTGTGTCATGGGCCACTGTCGCATTCTAACATAAGCTCCTCTTGATTGCTGCAGCAAGCGCCTTCGTTCCCAACTGGAGTCCCAGTACCCTCACCTGAGCGCGAGTCAGCTGGATGAGCTGTGCCCCGTCGGACGAGGTGGGGAGCTGTTCCAGCTGCGTCTGTTGTGCCACGGAGGCGAGTCCGTGGTGGCCTACAGCCTGGACTCGGAGCCCCTGTTCTTCGAGCATGACGGGGGCCGCCTGGTGCCCAGCCTGTACACTCTGTGGCGCCAGCCGTCCCTGCTGCCTTATGTCTGCACGTGGAAGCCCGTGATTGAGCGGCTAGCAGGTGAGCATGGAGGCATGCATGTGAGCACCTCACTGCTGCAGTGGATTCCATATTGGGCTGTCTACATCACTTTCACATGGTAGTGTTGTTCGTTCAAGCTGGGAGTTGCAACAGTCATGACTCAATAACAATCTGCTACTCCTGACACTTCGTGTGCACCTAGCCTGAAAACTGAACAGCAGTGGTAGAGGCAGAGTGCGGTGCAACTAATGACTCGCTAACAAACATGTCTTTATAACCTAGTGTTAGGAACATTAAGTACACCTCATGACACAGGTCACTTTGTTGTTACCATGCACCTTAACACTCAAAATTATGACCAGTACTAAGCAGTACTTACTATTTTGTTAAACAGGTCATCCTGTTTGAGGCACAAATACTGCACATGTGTTCTATTGTACCAGCAGAGGCGTCAGTTACAGTCTGGTGGGGGGCAGGGATGCGCTGCTGGCATTCCCCAAACTCTTCCACGTGGGGGGGGGGAGGCACCTCGCCACCCTTGGGCCGCATACATTTGGATTTTTAATTAGTGGCTCCCCTTTGTTCTAGGCATGTAGTGTACTGCTGGAATTAACAGTTGGGAAACAAACTTCAAGATATTGATCACAGCGATGAGAGATTTATGTTGTGTGCTTCCAGCATAAGGAAGTATGGTACAATGGAAGAGAAGCTACAGGACAAGTGCTGAACCATCAACTACATCATTTTTTGTCATAGCAACAAATATAGACCAGAAACCACAAAACAATGAACAAAAACTACACAAGTGCACATTTGTTACAATCGCCACCCTAATAACAAAAAATTATTTAGTTGATGGTTCAGCACTTGTCCTTTAGCTTCTCTTCTGTTGTTCCATCCTTTCTTGTGTTGTTGAAATGAATGTATAACAACTAGCCCACATCTCGACACCTCTGCATTTGTGTACCTCACTTGTGCATAAACGAAAGGAGAGAAATTTAAGGGCTCCTTTTTTCTTTGTTAGACACAGCCTTAATGAGAACCAACAGACAATAAAGCCAAGGAAAGTATAGGGGATGGTATTTGTAGTAATTAGGATATAAATGTCAAGGTATTAAGTGGATGAAAAGGCAACTTGCCACCAGCAGTTGCAGACTTTGGCCACTTGAGAAGGTTCTTCGTTGACAGAAGCCACTAAACGTTGCAGCTGCTGATGATAATAACAAGACTATGCATTGCCCTCTCGTGGAGGCAGAAGATACCACAGTGATGTTTTAGTAGACTTTTCACGTTTTTTTTTCATAATTTCGTAAGTGAGGTCGAAATTCGCACATTTTATGGGAAACTTAGAAGAGTTGGCAGGTATGATTAAGTGTGAATTTAAGCCCGAGAGCGTTAGCTATATCCGATAAAGTAGATGGGAGGATGACCGCCGCCGTAGCTCAATCGGGTGAGCATCGGACGGAAAGGTTGCAGGTTCGGTCCCTGCCAGTGGCAAGTTGCCTTTTCATCCACTGTAATACCTTGACATTTATATTCTAATCACTACAAATAACGTCCCCTATACTTTCTTTGGCTTGATTGTCTGTACAACAGCTAAGTCACTGCAACAGTAAATAGACCTTTTTCAAGCAATCCCAGAACCCTCTGCGGGCGCGCGCAGCACTATGGGAAAAGTGTGTGCAGCGAGCCAGCCGGCTGTTCTGTCACTCGCTGCTCGTTGGCGCCACGGGAGCACCAAACGAAAAAAACGCGTCACCGCTGGTTGACTATTATTAAATCCTAAATACACTACACATGCATGTATCTCTACGCATGAAATGCAAAAGGAATGATGCAGTCAGTGTGGGTATTACCGAGCAGATGTATGCCGGATATAGCATTTAAGCGGCACACGAGTTATCACGTGCCGATACATGCAGTCAAAACGTGCTTTCGTGAGCGACGTGAGCTGGAACATCGAAATCGTATTTATTCAATGATTACTTGTTCACAAGCCGCTATGGCATTTAATGCCATAGCGGCTCGTGATCGTGTTTAACCAAACTGTAGAGAGGTGTTACAGTGTTCAGGTATACAGATGATTATTTGATTTTAATTGACAAGTCACGCCCTGTACAAAGAAGTGAGCACGATCTAAATGTGTTTAAAGAAAAAGGGATGGTACTAGAATTCACTTGCGATATGTCTTGCTCTGATAATTTGCAGTTTCTTGATACATGCTTTTAAGTTTCAATGTGTCGGCGCAATTTCGCATCGGCGCATTCGAATATTGTTAAATGAGGAATTGTGATGTCATGGTCTCATAGTTACGCACGGCATTGGATAAAAACTTGCGCACATGAGATGAGCATAGTTTCCAGCTGCAAAGTGATCACAGAGGCGGGATATCCTGCATATCAATGTATGGTTTGCGAAAATCGGTTCGCATGGCAAAGAAAGATTAATACGGACGTCCTCCATCCGTGAATAATGAAGAAACTAGAAATATTGCAGTTATTCCACATATGTATGAGGAGTCGCATGGCCTGAAGAACGTAGGGAAGCGATGTGGGAGTGAAGGTTGTGTTTGATGCCCCAAATAAGCTTAGTCGCATTAACTTCGCAGAGGTCTGTAGTGGGCAAAGAAAAATGCGGTCAGAGGCATGCCAATTGTTTTGTCAGTTGTGTAGGAGTTAAGCGCAAATTTTTATTTCTTGCGTCCACATGTACATCGGCCAGACTGGTCGATGTAGTAACACGCGCCTCAGCGAGCATCGGAATTCATTGAATGAAGCTGTCTCATCTCGCATCGCTATGTCAGTCATGAAAATGTAATCCCATCTTCGAAAGCGCAGTAATTTTGTATACCATCAACCTAATCAGACAACACGAGAAATTTTGGAGGCATATCATGTCAAAAATAACGCCACACTGTGTGTCAGTCAACCTTCTCAGTCGTTACAAGACAAGGAATTCAACTTTATTAATCAACTGTAAGCATGCACCTTGGTTGTTTGACTTCTGTTGCCTCTCTATAACACGCGCGACGTGCTCTTATTTTTGTATATGTGCTTTTTTTTTCACGCGTGCAATAATCTTTCAGTTTTGTGTGAGCGCTGGTTTGTGCATTTCCTTCCTTGTGCTGCTCCTTTCTTTTTTCACTCTAAGTATTATTCCAACCTGTGGTTATAGCACCAACGAAGGTTAGTAGGCACTTATCGTTCGTTACATGTAGGGTGCGAGCGGCGCAATGAATGTATCTCATTTCCCCAAATGCCGACTACACTTTCTGTATAGTGTACTCTAAATATCAGAAACTGTACTCGTCGACAGCGTCGATGGACGTTGATTTCAAATGCATCCGCGAACTCCTTGTCCGCAAATCATATAGACCGCTCCTGCACTTCATAGGCAACCGAGTTGTATTTTTTTTTTTTCATTTATGCCATAAGACGCACTGGCGCCAAGAAAATAAAAATAAAAAGTGACGCTTCTGAGTCGCTCAACTAGTCCAACAGTGGGACAGACGGAAATCGTCGAGAGGCTGTCGCAGCTAAACACTGAAGTTCGTGATTGAATTGCGCAGTAACATGTGGCACCTTGCCAAATTTATGGTGTCTAAGAAGTCCTCGCATGGCGCAAGCAGAAAGCTACAGCGCGAGGCCCGCGGGCTCGTCGAGGCGGCTGCTGCGGCGTACACACGTTTCCCATGACCCCTTGTGCGCCCGTTGGTGGCCCTCGTGTGCTTGAAAACGGTCTATTGTTGCCCAATTCAGTTTTTGCTGGCTAATCTCTGATGGATTTCGCTTGTGGTTGTGAAAACATGAGCAAGGTTGTCGCTAAAGGTAAATCCCTTAGAAACTTGAAGGGGGTTGGCTAACACCACCCCCCCTCTCCGCTCTGACGTTTTACTAATTTACATGTCACCAGGCTCTTGACTTCTGATAAAAACATTGAAATCTCCTTCACTTGTGGCAGGTGGTGCAGACTTCATGGCACCGGGGCTGGCCGGCTACAGCGAGCGCCTTTCCGAGGCTCGTTTGGGTGACGCGGTGGCGGTCCGAGTGGCCGGAGCGGGCAGGGCCGCCGTGGCCGTGGGGCACCTCCTGCAGAGCCCCAAGGCCCTGGCGGCCGAGCAGCGGGCTGGCAAGGCCATCGCCATCGCGCACGTCCTGGGGGACCAGCTGTGGGCGCACGGTGGCAAGAGGCCGCTGCCCCAGATCGACGGTGACAGTTGTGGCGAAGAAGAGGACGAGGAGAACCAGCAGCCAGAGGTGAGCGCTTCCCGTCATTTGAGGAATGCATGCTATCCATCCCCAACCTCCTCCTCCTTGTTGAATTTCACAGATTGGCATATGTGCATAAGAACACGTGAATAACGATTCACCAGTTGTGGTTACAATGAAAAATAAAGACAGTTGCATGTTACGCAACCTAGCAGTTCATCCAGGGATACTAAAGAGAAAGACATGTTTGCACCCTTCGAAGCCTGTCTTATCCCCAAACAGTAGTTCTTATCTTGTGTGCCTTTTTTATGCAGTATTTTCACGTCACAAACTGCTTGCATGTTGTAGATGCTACATGTTGCTCTTGGCAAGTAAATATCGAGTGCAGAGTTTTAAAAAAAAAAAGTGAATGCTAGCTACATCCAGTTGTCATTTGAGTACAAGATATGCCAAAAAGGGTATAAACATTTTTTTTTAATGGTGAATCAGTATGTGGTGAGTAACTATGGAACGTAGAAAAAGACGCACGACAGTGAGACCTTTATTTACTGCAAAGATTCGGTGTGTGTGATCTCAGTGAATTCTGGTTCTTGCAGTCCCAAGAAACGGACAGCCAAGCCGCAGTACCTGAAGAGAACTCTTCCGCGGTCGACGAAGAGCAGTGTCCGCCTGCGGAGAAGCCAGCAACGGCGGAAGCGCAGCCGGAGCCTTCGGTGGATTCCAAGGAAGAACAGCAGGTTGAAGAGACGGTCAGTATGGATCCTTCTACGCGTGGATTTTCTTGTGAACTTTGTGTCAGACTAAAAGAGCAGATGAAGAACTTGCATGCACTGTCGCGTAGCGTTTTTTTTTTTACTTCTTTGCATGTTGTGGCTACATCACAATTTCACTTGGAGCGATCTGGAAGAGCGCTTGATGCGCCTGTCACCGGTTCCATGCTCTCAATTTCATATAGAACAAGAGACAAAGCAGTGTCACAGTTACTCCATTCCTTGGCGTGCACTTTACTAAGAAGCGAGCAGTCCTCAATGTTATTGATACTGTATACGGTAGAACCTCAGTGAATTGAAATCATTGAAACGGAACTGCCTTTAACTTGGTTGGTTGTGTATTTGGGTGCTGCACCTCCGTACATCTCTTGGTAAACAAAATTCCTGTTAAATGGAAAATATTTCCACACGCATTTGTCGCTTTATTTTGATGTATTCTGGTCTCACCCAAAAATACTGTGAGCAATGCTCGGTGCAGACGGCGCCGCAGTGTTTGGGAAGCTTCGCGATTGTTTGAGATCATTCTGTTAATATTACACGCAGGACGCGAACTGTCAAGCTTCTTTAAGCGCTTACGCGAGCACCAGCGATAACACTGGAAGGTATGATGACTGATGTACAGTCGAACCCGGGTATATCGAACTCGCCAAAAAACGTTTATTAGTTCGATATATGGCATAATTCGATATAGGCCCGCTATAGGATTTAATGACACAAAGGCACATAACAATAAGAAAAGTACTTTATTAATATGGTGGCTTACTTGCGTGCCCGACTTTGGAACAAAATAGTCCTGGATTTTCTTCTGTGTCAACGACTTCGCTGCCTGCGACAGCACGCACGCCTCCACGTTGTCCAACAAGTCAAAGCAGCTGAGGCCGCAACCTTCCACATTCACGCAGTAGCGCCGGACCAACGCAAGTGCACTAATCACTTCGGAGGATGTAGGCAATGGGCCATCGTCAATTTCCTTATTGCTGTCGCTTTGGCTCGTGGTCGGCACGACGTCTGCAACGTAGTCCTCATCTTGTAGCTCACCCATGATGGCGACATCATCGTCCGCACTGACGAACTCGTTGAATGTCGATCCGTCGATAGCTCCCGGGAACTCTGCCAGCTCGCTCCAAACTTCGGTGGAAACAGCTGCGGTGTCTTCATGCTGTCATCGGAATTTGGGGTGTCATCACCAGGCATGCGGAAGCCGGCATGCCTAAAGCAGTTCTGGATCGTCTCCTTCGTGACATCTGCCCACGATTTATGATTTATGATTTCGAGTTTCGCGGCGAACGGCAAATTCTGCCTCTTTGCACAAGCCATGACGACAGCACGCCAATAAAGTTCACAGAGCACCAACAGGCAACACCACCAGCACGGACCACGCTGAATGAGGACTCGAGGAAAACAGGCAGCAGCAGGCACACAAGCATAAAGAAAGAAAAAATGGCGCTCACTTCTACCGCTTCTACCGCCTCCGCGCCTCGGCCTCGGAGAAAGCATGACGGCCTCTGATTGGCTGTAAGCGCTGCGAGCGGGCCAGGATCATTTCTTGCAGGGGAGTGTTCGCCCATGCACAACCGGGTCTGAACAACTTTTTCTAGGGTGGCGCCGGCAGTTTTCCCTGCCACCGCGAGGGAAAGCCAACTTGCTGGAGCACTTTTGAGGCACATGGAGTTTGATATATCGGTTGTCGTTGCTATTTTCGTTCGATGTAACAGTAACTTTTGCTATATATTCTCAATGTAAATTTACCGTGTTTAGAAATTGTTCGATATACGGGATAATTTGATATAAACGGGTTCGATATAGTCGGGCTCGACTGTATAAAAGATGATGCGTTCCACTGATGACCAGATTACTCGACGGCCAACGACTGTTCTCGCCGCTATCAGTGTACACCATCAACCGCTTGTACTTAGATCGTTCAGTTTCCGGGCACAAGTTTGCCTAATAAAGAGTTCTGTATTTCCGAGTCTTGCTGGAACCTTAATCATTGTCGCAACCACATGACGGTATTATCTTGTTCCCTGCAGGTTCCGTTTGAAGAGATTCTACTGTACATGGTTTTTCAAGTGAAATGCACAAATTACAAATGTAATATTCAACTGATATTCAAAACCTTCGAATATTCACACGCCTTTACAGTCACGCAATATTTTGTTGACAGGTTCCACCTCGGGTTCAAGAAATGACCCTGCCAGTTTTCATAGTTTCCAAGGGATTCCCGCCACATTTAACTTCTTCGGGAATTGAAAAATTGCATTTTCTCAGCACAACATGACTTCTTGAGGATAAGGTCTGTGTGCTGTGTATGCGTGGTGTTGCTAAGCATATCTCTTGGGTGAGCGATGCTGCTTCGGTCTTCTGCTTTTCAAAAGTACTCTTTCCTTCTCTTCTTTCTGTGCCTAGACGGACAGCATGGATGCCCTACTGGAGGGCTGTGTGTTGTCGGCGTTGAGATCCAAGCTGCCCCTGCCATTGCTCGCCAGCAGTCTGTACAGTGGCCATGTCCTTCCGCGCTGTCCTCCGGGTCGGCAGCTCGACATTCGGCGCACCTCGTACAAGAAGCTGTCCACCTACCTGGCACATTTGCAGTCGGTGAGCACTTGCAGTCATACCATCTTCACCAAACACCTTTCACATTTCGCCACCATCGATATCGCCTTTAAAGGCATAAGTATCTGCAGTGAAATTTCACTTCCACGATATTCATTATAAATAGAAAAGAAAATTTGATCCATGCGGAACAAATTCCCTACGAATAAATCCGTGTGCATACGGAATCAATTCCATACAAATGAATCCGTATGCATAGATTCAGTCCCGCACGGATGTATCCGTATGCATCTGTAAACTGCAGTGGGGACTAATTTACATACGATTCATTTGGAACGCTAAAACAACTGACTAACCCTGGACACAAGCCACTAAAGTTTAGTATGTAAATATTCAAGATTACAAAATACTGGCCAAGATAAAGCATGCAGTGAAGTTGTCTATTCAGGTGAGGTAGATGCAAAGGTAAATTTCATTTTGTAATTAGTACTGATTGTGTTTCAAAGAGAAGATTTGACACTTCGATGCGGTTTACATTGCTGACTTTTCGTTAAAGGGACACTAAAGGCAAATGTTAAGTCGACATTGGTTGCTGAAATAACATTCCAGAAACCTCATGGTGCTTGTTTCATGCCAAGGAAATGCTTATTTTGGAAGAAAATCACGTTATAATGGTCCACACAGGCCTCCCGACGTAGCGTTTGCCTTGCCCAATGTTGCCCGCCTTTACTGCCCGGCAGCCAATGCTGCGGTTTCTGCTCTAAAGGGCACATTACAGGCCTTGCCCAAGTTGCGGTTGATCTCGTAATCCTCTGCACGAAAGTGCAGTGAGCACACACTCAGATTTCATGGTTGTTAGCACACTCTCGCAGAGGCACGGCACTCAGCCACTTCAGCGTGGGTTTATTTGCGGTACCCATTAGAAAGTCATGTCAGTTTCTTTGCTGCCACTGCTGTTGCTCAAGCGGTGCACACCATTCAGGCATCCGTCAACATAACAGGGACGCGGCATTTTGTTGAACTTTTCGTTAAAGCGACTTTCATGAGTGTGCAAAACGCACACAACAGTACGCGATAGTGAAACTACCACTGTGACGCAACTGCAAGTAGTTTGAGTACTAGTGATTAATTGTACTCTTGACGTCATCAGGCTCATTCCAAAATGTGCCACTGGCGGCGCATATCATGTCCTACATTTAGCTTGATTTCTCGATTAATAGAGCATTGCTGTTGATAATACTGACGGTTTAGGTGTTCTCAAACATTCACCTCTCACTCTGACATAAATTGTTACTTGCCTTTAGTGTCCCTTTATTTCTTTCTATCAGAACGGTTAATTTGGCAAGTTGGTGTGCTTCCATTTTGAACGAATAAACAGTGCGAGAAAACGAGGACGAGCAAAGGAACGACAGACACGGGGCTTTAGTGCCCATGTCTGTTGTTCGCTTGGTCATCCTTGTTTTTCCGTGCTGTTTATCAATTCAAGATTCCTTAATTGACATTTGGTGTGTAACACTTGATTGCATCGTAAAAGCTCATGGAAGTTCCCTGAGCAGATTCACTGTAAGAGTACGTGTGTAACAGTGTCACTGATAGCCACTGGGTTAGTCGTTACTCACAGGAGATAAATGAAGCAGTCTGTGAGGCCCTTGCTCTATATCCCAGGAAGGTCTACTGGCGCTGAAGGAGACCAGTCCGGGTGTGCAGAGCATCGTGTCAGTCCGCAGGGAACACCCGCGGCTGCGCGGCTTCTCTCAGATGGCACTGCCACCATCAGAGCCGCCCAAGGAAGGCGGCTACCGCTTCCCGACCATCCGGGAGCTGCGCTCCATCACGGCCGCCGTGCTACCCCTTTTTCCAGGCCGCAGGTGAGCGTTGCACTCAAGTGGACATGGCGTTCTGGGGTGCTAGTCTCGAACTCTCTATCTAGTGGACATGTCCATTTCAGCAGAGTGCATTCATTTACTTGAGAATGCAGGTGGCCGTGGTGTCGTTGCACTTCTGACCACGTTGATGCGTCAAACCTGCACAGCACACTTCCAGCATTAGAAGAAAGTGGTCAGAATGTACTGTCACAGAGCACTTCAACAAACTTGACAAGTCTGTCCTTGTGTATGAGCCTTTCCCAGATGCTTGCGAACGGTGCAGGGAATGCGTACCGACTAGAGCTGTGCGAATAGCAAAATTTTGGGTGCGAAGCGAATTCGAATATTGAAGTGTGAGTGCGAATCGAATCGAATATTTTTCGAATACAGTCGAACCCGTTTATAACGAACTCGAAATTGTCGCGAAAAGCGGTCGTTATATCAGTAGTTCATTGTATATGGACTCGCCCTTAAAAACGTGCGCTGAGCGGCCAAGCCGTTTTTTTTTTCCTTTGTGCACTTTTATTAAAGTGCTAACAACCCCTTCGGTGACAAGCTAAGCCTTTTCGCGTCATGAAGCGACGCCTGCTGCGTGCTCACGAGTGAATTAACCGCCTTTGCAATGAGCTGACACCGTTTCACCAAAGCACGGTACCGCGACGTGGGGCCGATCATCCCTGGCTAGTTGCGGGCAGCGCGTCGCCTACTCGGGTCGCTGAGTCACTGCCGGGCCGCTTGCTGTATGCCGTATGCACGCGTTTGTACGTTCTTCGTGCTTGCTTCACTCCGGACTGTGCACGGGTGCGGCGATTAGCCTCTTCGTTCAATGCGGCGATAACAAGCATTTTCCAAGCAACGCACACTCTACGTCTCCGCGATGCTCTCGCGGCCCTGCACGATGATGTGTGGCGCACTTCACTTGTCACCTAGTCAAGCACGCAGTATACGCTCGCTGTCAGTGCATCGACGTTTCTCGGTGCCCGCGCCTCTCAACAACAGCGAGCTACGTACTTTCATTTCTACAAAGCGACGCGCACTTTAAAGCGGTCTTGCACGACGCAGCGGCATGGCTAAGCATGGCGCGCTCGTACCGCCGTCAATCCACAGTGTACGGCGTACGCCACACGCGCAGCCGAGCAGATATCTACAGATGACTGTGATAAGGTTGTCGGCTATAAGGCATAATGTCACGTTCACCGACGGTCGCCGCAATCGCGCGGAAGTCGTAATCACCGATCGACCGGTCTCTGCCGTTACCGAAAAGACGGACGACTTTTCGAAGCACATTGTGGCGTCGACGAGTTTAGGGACGCAGTGAACCTTTTTGCGATGGAAAGTTATCGCGGTTATCACTTCAATTGCATTTATGCCTTCTTGCGTTCCAAGGCATTGTTTGGTTCATCGCAAACGGTCGTAGCTGCAGAGAACGGCGTCAGGAAAGGTTACCGTGCGAAAGCTGACCGCAAGGCTTCATGCTGCCTACAATTTTTTTTCCCTCACTGCCATTCTGCCACTGAAGAAACGCCTGGAAACTGAACGACCTCGCTTGCAGCGTCTGAAATCTGCGTGCGGTGCTCGCCGATCTGGGTATCTTAGTCGCAAATAAACTGGGGCGGGGCACGCGCAAGCGCGCGCCCCTGTCACGCTTTAGAAGGCATGTTTTAACTTTTTTTCGCTTCGTATGCGCCACATTTTTACCGCGACCGTGTCTGAAGTGTTCGTTGTAAAAGTAGGAGGCTTTGAAAAATGTTCGCTATATCTGGACGCAGCTTCAATGGTTAGCATAGGAAAATCGTAAATGCACCCAAATATGGTCGTTATAACTGATAGATCGTTATATGTGGGATCGTTATAAGTGAGTTCGAGTGTACTTCGAAGCGAAATTGCAGAAGAAAAAGTTAGAGAGGATTCCTAAGCATATTCATATGAGATAGCAACATGAAAGTGTTTCTTTTCGCTAGGTTGATGAAGCATTGGCGGGTAGGTGTTTCATAGTTGTCTTATCAAGAATGAGGTAATGTAGAGGCTGAATTGTATTTATGGCTCTTGTTTGGCGACATTGTTGCACTTGCTCCTGCAGAGAGCGGCAGTGGGTGTCCAGTCTGCAGCTGCATGGTCGTCTGCAGCTCGTTGTCCACAGCTCGTCAAACGGGTGGTACAAGCCACTAGAGTAGTCTAGTAACACTGGTCTCCCCCTCCGTTCGCCTCGTCCGTGTGAGTGGGGGGCATTTGTGGAGACTTCTTCTCGTGAGGTGACGTCACTAGGCTCCGCCTTTATCCCTCGAGGATTTGTCCCCCGTCTGAATACCCCTTAACGGAGCTTGAAAGGCAGCTTTGCCGCAATATCGGGGTGTGATGGGGTGAAGAATATTGAAAATCTAGGACCACTTCCAATTGGATGTTGAGTATGTCTTGGCAAAGTTCGACCGTAACGGAGCTTGAAAGGCAGCTTTGCCGCAATACCAGGTTTTGATGAGGTGTAGCATATTGAAAATCTAGCGACCACTTCCAATCGGACGTTGACTGTGTCTTGGCAAAGTTCGACCCTAATGGAGCTTGAAAGGCAGCTTTGCCGCAATACTGGGGTGTGATGAGGTGAAGCATACTGAAAATTTGAAGGGGTCACTTTTAATCGGACGTTGACTGTATTTGTTTTTGGGAAGTTCAAATAGTAAAATTCCAGTGCGAATCAAATCGAATAGCAAACACTGTTAGAAAAATATTCGAAATTTCGAATATTCGCACACCCCTAGTACCGACCTTCACAAGTGTGTTAAGCAGGAGACCACATTAAAGCTAATTTGAGGGCTAACCGTGTCACAGAATCAGAGTTAACGCATGGCCAAAAGTGGATCTCATAGGCTGTCTATTTGCTGTGTTGAAGTGCATTCCATTCCTCTCATTTGTGTCGAAAGTTGTGAAAGCTCCGTGACGTCAAAATGACGTTGCAGAAGAACCAGAAACGGAATGCGCTGCTCGCAAAGCTCCGGCCAGTCAGCGGTGGCCGAAATGGACACTTAAGGGGGGGGACGTGGCAATGGGAATGGTAAATCTGGTCACAATGTTCAATTTTTCAATTTGTTTTTGCCATCCTGAGACCATGTTTTTACTACATGGTGAAATATTAGACCAAAATAAGCAGTAGAAGTTGTAAAGAAAAAGCATTTTACTAGTGTGCTATTATCAAAAACTATGAGAAAATTGGGTTTTAGAAAATGCAAATCTGCAGTTTTCCCTTGATACGGCGCCACCATATTGGCGTCATCGTAAAGAGGACAGGTAGAGCTCAAGATAGCCACGAAGCTGCCTTTCTCCAATGAAAAATAAAACCAGCTTCCTTCCGAGTTCCATTTTCTTAGCTTTTAGCTCTATTTTCTCAGCTTTCATTTTTTGAACAGTTGCTGTCAGTCATCCTTGTGCCATTTCACAACAAATAAAGATATAACCATTCCGTTTTCTGCACTTAGATTCTGAGACATTGGTGAGTGCCGTAAAGCTGCCCATATTTGTCTGCACGCCATACAGAGTTTTATAATTGGGTTTTTGTAAATGTTGTTAGTAAGACGATATGTTCAAGAAATTTTTAAAAAATTTGTGTGCTTGTTTGAATATTAAAAAATAAACCAATAGCTTTACGGCACAGAATGGGCCCTTGAGAATACCCTTATGCAAAAATCTTGACGAACTTATGTATAATTTATTAATTAATTTTGGGATGACAGTAAAGTCTATCAAGTGTTGTAACTCAAGAACTACAACAGATAGCTCAAAACAGATTTCAGCTATGATGTCAGCACAACATATCACATCTGCATGCCAAATTTCATCACTTTATCTCCATAAATAGCCAAGATAGTTTTCGTTGCCACGTCTAATAGCTCCCCTACTCTTGAACATTTTCGTGGGTTTGATTTGCGGCTGCTGTGGCTATCCATCATGCACCTGCACTCCTCTTTTGTTGCGACATGGACAATCGGTGCGCATTTTTGCCGTCGTCATCGTGTTCCGTATAAAGTCTAAATCGATAACATCGCCTTGCACCTCCTATGTTCTATGTACTACAAGCAAAAGCTTGCAGAGGCTGTAAACAGGCGTGGTTCAAGCAGAGATGAAATGCACTGGCCGACTCCGTCAGGTAAAGGAGCATGAAGGGGTGGTGGTGGGGGGCTGCGTCATTTAGGCAGCAACCTCAAACTTTGATCTAAAGGGCGCGGCCACGTGCACTATCTCAACAAACATCAGTAGATGGCTCCTACCCTTGTACGTGCTGTGCTCTCATCGCTTACTTTGTGTTGAGGCGACAGGCAGCATGAAAACCGCTTGGCTCCCTGGAGTTGCCGTATGCCCTTATGCCAGCGTTTTGTAGAGTTACGCCAGATCAGACCTAATGGAGTTAGCTGCTAGCCTTACTTGCAGCAAAACTGTGACATTTCTTTCTTGCGTAGTCTTCTAGCCTGCCATCCTCTTATTACGTCCAGAGCTTTTCAATCATATCAGTTGCGAAACTCCCCATAGGCTCCGTGTGTCAGAATCCAGACACAGCATTGGTCAAAGTTGCGAAGGTCTGCCAATTGTCGCATCACCTGTCTGCTGAGAAAGATGCAGTGTGTGCTCTGTCATTCCATACAGGTAGTGCATGCATTGGTTTGCTAACCTTTGCAGATTTGTCCGTGGGCATGTCCGGGTCTTGTAATGGAGTTTTGCTACTGGTACGATTGAAAAGCTGCGATTACATCGACTTGCATTTGTGCATTGCATAACAGACATAAAATACCATGTCCATGCCCTATGATTCGATTCACTTCGTATTTAATGTGTTCTTTCTTTTGGCAGCAAAGGACACACACTTGGATTGGATGAAGTGAAGGCCGTCATCCGGAGCTACGTCAAGGAAAACGAACTTCAAGATCCGGATGACAAAAGGTCGGTACAGTACAGCATAGCTTGTCGGTAGGACAAGTAAAGAGGCTCGTTAATGAGTTACAGAGTACAGATGCATTAATGAATTAATGCTAAAATAACTTGCACGCCTGTTCTCGCACCATGGTAGACTTCTTGGAAGCCACTCATGCAGAAAAGAAAGAGTGTTGCTTATGTATCTATTGTTTTATGTATGGAGAGATGATTCAAATGCACAAAGACGTCTTACGAGGTAAGTATTCAATGACAGACGGAACAAATGTTTTGTTCTGTGTTGTTCCATCTTAGTAGGGCAGCCGGAGTGGGGGCTGCTTCATCTGCACTTTGTCTGGTGAAGGGGTTTACAAACAAGTCACAGATGTCGTTAAGCACATTAAAATTTGTTGTAAACTTAGAGCCCTTGTAGCCATTAGCTTCTGGTGTGAGAAGTTCATGTGTACACTTTGGAAGCATTACCTGGAACATTTGGGGTGTTTTAGCGATGTTGAAGTTTAAAATTGTTTCCTCGAAAATTGGCTCATAGCATGCATAGTATTACCCGATAGCTACACGTAAGCATCGAAAATTGCCTGTAGGGGGCTCTGTGACTTTGACGAAGCAAGTGTTGCCTTCACGTTGTGCTCACAAGATCCCTGTTGTTCTTTTTATTCGCTGCAAAGCTGATTTGAATGGGTCCTAACACACTAGCTTCTGCAGTTTCACTAAATGCACAGTTCAGTAATGCAGTAGCCCTCTACACATGCACGATTGGTAGTTTCTTTCTGTATTCCTCACCTGCACGGACACTGGAGAAACGTGAAATGTTTAAAGGGGGCCCTGCAACACTTTTCCAAGTAATCGCTGAATTGCTTCATTAAAACAGCTTATTGCCTCACGAATTGACTGCCGCAAAAAATTTTAGAATCCGTCAAGTACGAGCGGATTTGTCGCATGTGTCAAGTGCTTTCTCTCGCCTCTGGTACACTCAAACCTCATTATAACAAAGTCACATCTGCCTCGAAAATAAGTTCGCTATATCCGAAAATTCGTTATAAACGTTTATCTTTAACACTGCATCTATTAAAAGACTATTCTTAATTTACTTCGTTATAACCGATAATTCGTTATATACCAGTGTTCGTTATATCGAGGTTTGAGTGTACCAGCGAGTGTGCTGAAAGCTACGTGGGGGAATGACAAGGGGGCAACAAGGTGCGTCCGTTCGTTGGTGTGTGTCATGACCTCGAGCACTTTCATTTCTTCTTCGAACGCGCGGATTCCTTTCAGTGTGATCGTGAGCGGGTGCATAGCGGCATCCTGCATCGGCTACGGTAGCTGTACAGCTCACGATGCTCAAATCAACCAATGGCCATGCACTTCGGGGTTATGGCGCAGTCATTTGGGTTTATGGCATCATTTGTTGAGAAAAGAGGGAACGATTTCTAGCTGTCTTTGAGAATTAATTATAAATTCCAGGCCGCGTGCTGTGCTATAACGTTTGGCTCGCGTGTTCTCGGAAGCCTCGACTACCGATCGTCAGCGTTTTCTGACCATGCTGAAAAAGTTTTGCGGGGCCTCATTAAGTAGATAATTTACACCATATTAGTTTATGTAATAGCGCTCCAGTAAGCTTATGTTACTTAAGGCACATCTGACAGTCTTAGTGAAAGCTTTAGTGACATTAAAAGAAACTTTAAAAGAAATTCAGCAACTTTTCTTTCAGTTTAGTGATGCACTTTTAAACAATTTGGCAACAGCGCCCATCATTCTCATGGCAGCTGAATGTTCACAGCAACAGATTTTTCTCAAGTAATGTTTTTAGGAATCTCTGCAGTACTCAGCCGCTGAAAACGGTAGTCGGCCCGCATAGCAGACAGCACATTTTATCACCTCTTGTGAGTGCTAGCTGATCGCCTGGGCATTAAATGTTGTCACCATGAAGAGCAAAGGCTCCTTCTTTAGATGTACACTCAAACCTCATTATAACAAAGTCACATCGGCCATGAAAATACCTTCGTTATATCCGGAAATTCGTTATAAGCGGTTATTTGTAACACTGTATCTATGACAAGACTATTCATTTACTTCGTTATATCCAATAATTCGTTATATCCGGGTTCCTTATATCAGGGTTTGAGTGTCCACCAAAATGAGCAAGCTCAGTGCCGTAGTGCTTACCTGTGGCGCAAAAAGACCGCCGGCTGTCGTGCGGGCAGACTATCACGTTTCAACTGCTGGCATAGTGTACACAGAGCCGAAGAAACTGAGCCCTTTGTTGGGGACAAATTGCAGTTCGGTGAAGATGGACCCCCGTCTGAGTGATGCGGCAGCATGCTTGTCGGAGAAGCTCAGCTGGGAGGAGCTCTTCAGTAGGGTGATGTCGCGGATGCAGCCCGCACACGAGGTGACGCCTGCGGATGGCGGGCGACCCACTGTACACCGCGGTGCGCTGCCTCCCATTTCATTCACGGTGGCCCAACGGACGGGCAACAAGAAGGTGACCCTCGTCGAGGGCCTCGAGTCGTACGGCATCGACGTTGCAAACCTGGCACACGAGGTGAAACCCCCGCCCACTTTTCTGCAAGTACTCGATTAGGGTACTGGTTTGGGCAAGCTGGTTGCATTCCACAACTTTGAGCACTATGGCGCGCAAGCTAGAAGTTCGTCTAACCTCCCATCTTTGTCGTCTAGCTTTTGCGCCCAAATACATCCACAACTCTACTAGTACAGCTGAATTTCGTTTATTAGTACTTGCTTCATTTCAACTTCTGGTAACTTAAATTGGTGTTGCAGCACTGTAGTGAATTTGTGAATTGTGAATTTGTGATTTGAATTTGTATACGGTGTCTTGAAAATGCATATCCCATGACATGCGTGTGCTATGTCAGGTAATGTATACAGTAAAAGCTCGTTAATTCGAGTTCCACGGGAACGCTGAGCAATTTCGAATTAAACAAAATTCGAAATAATGAAAGTGAGCAAAAATGGGTGGATTTCGGGGGTGGGGGCACGAAAAATATTTATTGGCCAAAAAAGTTGGTGATGACCATCTGCTTCTTTTCTCTGAATGCCACAGCTGCGGCTCTCTGTTCCAGCGCGCGGACGCGGCGCAGGGAATCCTGTTCACCCTCTTCAAAGCTGAAGAAGAGATGCGCCACATTAAGTGCCTCCATCACCGCAGAAGCTGACGGGCGCACAGGCACTTCGTCATCTTCGTTTTCCTCACCTTCTGGCTCTTCAGCAACAGGCTGCACACCGGCTACTTGAGCGATAATGTCCTCATCAGTCAGGGCACCACACACCGATGCACCGGTGTCAACTTCAACATAATCGGCAAAACGTACGCCCCGAAGAGTGTCGCGCAATGCCACTGGCATGAGCTCCTCAGCCCCGTCCACGTCGACGTCACAACTATCCTGCGCACTTCCAGCTGCAAATCCACTGTGGCGGAAACAGTTTGCGATTGTGGTCGCGGTCACCTGTTTTCATGCGCGCACCAACATGTGCATGGCAGTGAGCAGCGTAATGCCGAAGTCCTTCCTGTCGCCCGCGCACAAAATCATTCTCTCCAGCATGTGACGCCTATAAAAGCACTTGATGTTCCTTATCACACCCTGGTCCATTGGCTGTAGGGCCGCAGTCGTATTTGCTGGAAGGAACACTAACTTTGTTGCTCTCAGCTCAACGTCGACTTTGTGCGCCGAACAGTTGTCGACGACAAGAAGAACGCGTCTGCCGCCCAGTTCCATTCGCCTGTCGAATTTCAGTAGCCACTTCCTGAATAAGTCACCTGTCATCCAGGCTTTCTTGTTTGCGGCGTACTCCGTCGGCAGTGACCGAATGTTTTTGAAGCACCGTGGCTTGAGTGCTTTGCCAATCACAAAAAGGGGGACCTTTTCCGTACCGGTCATATTTGCGGCGACCAGAACAGTGACACGCTCTTTGCTGCGCTTGCCGCCGGCACAGCTGTCTCCCTTGTAGGTGATCGTCTTGTCTGGCTGCAACTTGAAAAATAACGCTGTCTCGTCAGCGTTAAACACATCCTGTGGTGAGTAGCTCTCCAAGTACTGCTGCAGGGTGTCGCTTCTCCAAGTAGCGCATGTTTCGGCGTCCACTTCCTTTGCCTCGCCGGATAACGTGCGGAATACGAGATTGTGCCACTCCCTGAAACGATGAAACCATCCCTCGGAGGCGACAAAGTCTTCAATGTCCAAGCGCAGGGCGAAATCGGCTGCCTTGGCCATGATGATAGGGCCGCTCAATGCGATACTCTGTGCTCTCATTTCTTTAACCCAGATAATCAAAGCCGACTCCAGTTCCGGGAACTTCGCTGTCCTTAGCCTTTTTCGACTGGCGCCAAAATCCTCGGCTTCACAGGCGTTTTCAATGGCCGTCCTTATGCGTATGTAGGTTGACAACGTGCTCGGAGGTATGCCGTGCTTCCTCGCAATTTCGTATTTGCTCGAGTTCCCTTGGTCAACCTCTCGCAAAATCTCCACCTTCTTGACAGTCTTCGCGCAGTAGTTTCCCCGCGGCATCTTGCAACTTCGATGTGGAATAAGACGGCTTGACGGCGTGAACGAACAACGTGCTCGAGGAACAAAGTGACGTTGCCGGGTGCGGCCTAGGACTGCTAGGACTACTCCGCCGACTCCTCAGCGTCCCGCGGGTCCCACGTATACAAGTGGCGCCAGGCGCTGAGATAGCGGGAGGGCTACGGAAAAAAAAAAATGCTCCCTGGATTTCGGAGGCCATACTTTGCTCGCCCTTTGCTCGGAGGCCACTTGAAGCTCGAAAAAACTGGTCGTGCCACCTATCATTCGGCCGTAAAAGCTTCCACTAGTGTTTGACGATGATGACGCTCGGCGGCGCGCGCTTCGAATTATCCGTAGAGGCGGCAATTTCTGTTCGAATTAACGAATCGTTTTACACATGGTCTCCTATGCACTGCGGACCGGACTGCGGCGACCATTTCGAATTATCCAAAATTTCGAATTAATGAGGTGTGAATTAACGAGCTTTCACTGTACATGCCTTTATGGCAGTAATGGTTTCTCGCATAGAAAAGAAATCAGTTATGGGAGCCTTTTGGAATTGCAAAAACTTGTGTGTGCATCAGGTTTTCTTTCTCTTTTTTCTTCAGATACGCATCAGATTTTCATTTGATGCTGCTGTACATTCTGAATTGCACTCTCACTTTGGTTTCACAGTGTTTAGAAACTCTTGATTACACTGGAAGACTCAGCTGGACTGGCTTCAGTACAGTCACGCATCAAACTTTACACTGTTTAAACAGGCTGTGTTCCTTATTTGTGCTCACTGTGTTCCTGTTTGTGCTCATTTGTGTATCCAATGCCCAGTATGTCTTCCCGTGACACTCGTTTCGCCTGTCATACAGGTTCAAGTGGGCGTGGCGGCCAGCGTGTCAGTGACACCGCTGGCCAATGGCAAGCAGCAGCTTCTCGTGCAGGGCAATCAGGTAAGCCAAAGTGCCTGCATTCAACAGAGCACCCACTCTCTTTAGTTCATAAAGACTTATAGCCGAACAGCGTAGAGGTGTGCGCCGCCTCCACCGCCTGTTTTTGGTCACGCCACTCGCGCCGCCACCGAAGTCCCAAGAGAGATCACGCCGCCGCCGCGCAAGAATTACGGCGCGCTGCCGTTAGTCTTTTCTTTTAATTCGAATGGGGAATCTGGAAATAAAATACAGCACTTCGCCGGAGGAGCTCTTCTTGATGTCTCCATTTAATGAACTGTCCATTTCAGCGACCGCTGAATAGCGGGAGCTCGGCGATAAGCGCGCCCCCTGTTTCCGGTTCTTATTCTGCAGCGCCATCATGACATCGCGAAGCTTTCAAACACTCTCAACACAAATGATAGGGACGGAATACGCTTCAATACAACGAACGCAGCCCTCAGAGAGCCGATTTTCGGTGCACATGTCTTTTGATCGTGTTAGCCATCGATTTAGGTTTAATGCTGCCGCTCGTATAACGCAGCTGTAAGGTCGGTACGCATTCCCTGCATCGTTCTCAAGCATCTGGCACACATTCATATGCAAATTCAGACTTGAAAAGTTCCTGTTTCTGTGCATTTCGTCCACTCTCTTCTTACGCTACGAATGTGCTGGCGGGTTCGGTGCGGCGACGTGGTCAAGAGCGAGGTGACATCACGGCTCACCGCTTTTTCGAATCACTAAATGCGCTCTGCCAAAGTGGACTGTGGACATCTCCTTTGGATGAATGCATCGAGAAAAGCTCCCTAGAAGTTGTAGTATCTTTTTCTTCTCCAGAAATATCACGAGTATTGCCTGACCTTACCACTGCCACATCCTCCAGCCTTAAAGGGCGACGACCCAACTCGCTGGATAACATACTCTTGGAGTCTTGGACCTAGTACACCGTGCATAAATAAATAAAATAGATAAGTACTATACTGTATATCTCGGTGCGTTAGTACACTTTTTCCTTTAATTTTTACTCGAGTAAATCGATAAATAAATACAGAAGAAAAGAGAATGGCAAACTTAGAATATAGCTGAGCTAGTTACTATAGGTATTCATGTTAAGAAGACATGACGTGGAAACACGGGCATAAGAGAAAAGTCGACAGAGTGAACAGCTATCTCTCACGTAGACCACTACTCGCACTTGATTTATAGGTATGGCCTCTTATGTGGGAATGCGCAGATAAATATTTGTGTCTACCTTCGGTTCCGCCGCTGTGTGATTTTTCAGTTGTTAGCGGCGTTTCTGGTGTCTTGACTACTCCCCTGTGTCCGTGTTTGCACACCCTGTTTTTATAAAGGGCCCCTAACAGCCTCTGAAAATGCAACAAAAAACTAAAACAATGAGCGCATTATTCTCTCTTGGTGTTTCTTGTCTTTTGGTGCACTTCGTGATGCCAGAACAGTGATTCACGTGACATCATCAGGGTACATACTCTCGACTGGTCCATATACGAGAAATAACAGTTGTGAATTGTCTCCCATACTGCTTTGCTATACAGCCGCCCACCCGCTCTTGCTTCTCTCGCACGACTATCGTGCACGATTAACTGATTTCGCTCCATTTTGTGCGTTTTCGACCGCGCATTCATAGATAACAGACTGTAGCCGACAAGCGCAAAATCATGATAGGTTCAACGCTTAGTGCTGACATTGTACGCATGCTTTATGAAGAAATAAGTGGCGAGGAGATGTCCCCTGTAAGAAGGGTATTGAAGGTGAAAACGAAGCCAATGGAAAAGGCACCGGCTTATATGATTCTTCCAACGGATGCACTTTTTACAGCGGAGACGATGCAGCTTTCCAGGAAAAAGGCGAGCCTGCTTCGATAGTTTTTTGTATATTTTTTATTGCGTTAGCAATTGTATGGAAACTCAAGACAGGTTTTCCCCATCGCCGTCATGTTCCGTATAAACTCTAAATTGATAACATCGCTCCGCGCATTGCATGTTCTACCCGCGAGTAAAAGCTTGCGAGCATTGGCAAGGAACATGGCTAAAGCAGAGATGAACCAAGCTGGCCATCTCCGTCACACGGAATAACATCAACCCACGTGCAAGGCCTGCCGTCGGTTGCTCCCCAAGTAGAAGGAAACGCCTCGCCCGTCATTTGCTGGGCGAAGGAGCAGGAAGGGATGTCTGGGGAGAGGGATTGCGTAACTCAAGCAGCAACTGTGAACTTTGACTATAAGGGCGTGGTTGAGAGTGATGGCACGCGCGCTTTTTTAGCAGACATCAGCGAACGGCTCGTTTCCCTTCTACGTGCTGTGAGCGCTGTGATCTCACTGCTTCGCGCTCGGACCACTGATATGACGGACTGACCGAAAACCGCTTCTCTCCCGGGAGCAACCGTATTGCCATACACCTGCATTTTGTAGAGTTAAGTGAGATTGGAGCAAAAAGAGTCAGCTGCTAGCCCTCGTTCATGTAAAATTACGGCGTGTACGTATCGCATTCACTGCTTTGCCGTCGCCCCTGCGCTGCGCCGCCGCCGGTCCGATGAACCACGCGCCGTTCACGCGCCGCCGCTGGTGATGTGGGATCCGGCGCACATGTCTGGAACAGCATACAGTTGATGACTTTCTAGAAATGTTGCAAAATACACTAGCATTTAATCATAATGCTGATAACTTAGTATGCACTGTATTTCATTTCTTTGATTACTTCCTTGTATTGGCTTGCTTGCCAATGTTTGTATTTGCACCAACTGTTACAACTGTGATTTATCATCTTTCTTTTCTTTTTTTTACGCTTGTATAATATGAATAATGCGCCCACTACCACTTTATTTCGTGCACATAGTCTCCTTGTTCTTAATTTGAACTTGTTCAGCAAAGCTGCTCCGGGCAAATTTTATTGTTACTGCTGATGTGAATGTTCTTGTCTTTTTTTTTTGCTCCCACTCCTGTAAAAAACCTTGCAAAAGGTTAACAGTATGTTGAAAATAAAATAAAAAATAAATGAAGACGAAAGACATAGGCTGTGTTGTGTCCGGTTTGTGTGCCTCTTCACTTTTATTCTGGCATTTATTGCAACCTTAACCATTTTCTCACCTATAGTAATCATCTTTGCTTCTGGCAGTGTAGAGTGAACAGCGCAAAAAAAAAAAGAAAACTGTGCATAGGGTAAAATATGCACTTTCAGAAGCCACATTGCCAACATATTGCAGAAGTTTTGAACTGAATACTGTTTTGGCTACGCCTTGGTCATAGGCATAGCTGGGAGGGCAGGGTGTCTACCGACCGGGAAAACCGGGAATTCTCAGGGATTTTGGATAATCTGGAAAAGCTCAGGGTAAACTCAGGGAAATTGTGCTCCCATCAGGGAAAATCCACAGTAACTTTATTGAAGGGGAACGAAAGTCGCGGTAACGCTGGCTCGAAGTTTTGTGAACGCATTTTTCAAATCGAATGGCCGCTGCGGGGAAGGGGCGCGCCTCGATGCTCTGTTCGCCTTCGGAGCGGGGGAGTTGAAGAGAATCCGGCTAATGCGTGGCATGCGGGAACATGAACCACGGCACATCGTATTGTGCATGTTGTCAGGGTGTTCTGTGACTACGCCGTGTAGTTCTGTATTCGTTGTCGCGCGTGCTGTGATATGGTGTTTTTTGTTATCGCCGCGTGCCAAGTAACAAGCGTGATTAGTTGCAGTGGCAGTAGCAGTAGATGTGACGAGCTTGAGTTATCTTGCAAGCAATCGCGATCGTTCAGGAAGCGGATATCGTCGACAAGGCTATAGTATCTTGCAAGCTATCCCGATCGACGAGATAAAAGACGACGACGCTTGTTAGAGCACACTCGCTATGATCCTGAGCTTCAAAGATGCTATTTATGGCTCTGTGTAGAATAGAACAATTTTCCAGGCGAGAGTGAGCGTAAGTAACGGGCCCATTTACAGCAAGTGAAAGCTATTTTTCTTTTTTTTTTCCCGGTGAGGGTGAGGGAACAAGTTTTCGGCAGTCGACCGATATTTCTTGGGGCTCAAACTCGCAATTATCAGCCACGCAACTGCTTATGTGGATGTCTTGCTACAAAGCCGAATTACAAAACTTCAGAGCCAAGGCATAGCGGCGACCGAAATTCGCGACACCGGCACGAGTCCCACTTGCTTGGTTCGGCGCAAGATGTCGGAAAACAGAAACGTGACCATCATAATCAGATGTGCCGTTATTCAGGCTGTTGCCGTGCTTTCATGCGATCTTAGCCCGCAGCTATTTTGCTTTTTTTGCGATAGCATATATATATAGACACTAGGCGAATTTATTGCCTTCTCCATGATCTTCTTTAGCAAGTATAAATCGCGATTACATCACCCCACGTGTCGTACTCCATACGCGAGTGAAAGTGCGCGAGCGCTGCCGACGAACGGGGCTTAAGCAGAGGTGAAATGAGCCGACCCCCTCCTTCGCGCGATGGGTACATGGAGCCGGAGGGTTGTGGAGGGGGGGCTGCGTGAGTCCGACAGGAAGTACGTATTTTGTACCAGCGGGTGTGGTCGCGTGTGCCGCGATATCTTTAGAGGGTATCAGCAGACGGCTCATACCTTTGTAGGTGTTCTGCTGTAATTGCAAAACTTCCGTTGAAGCTATGGCAGTGGCGGAACCAGAGGGGGGGGGGCGGTAGCGACGATCGCCCCCTCCCCCATCCAAAGCCAGCCCCCGCCCCCTCCCTTCAGTGCCTGTCGTCCAGCTCTTTTGTCAGGCTGCTTGTCGAGTTTACCCCCTTTGTCAGGTTGCTTTGCCTACTACTGCCCAAAAGGTGTAAAGAGAATCTTGTCCCTGCTTTCTACCTCTCTCCTCATCGCTCTACCCTTTCCTGCTTCCCTATGCACATTTCTAACGAAGGCTTCTTAGGCGCCGGCATAATCTGGGCTGTTGCAATATGCGTGACCCACCAAAATGCACTGCTGCGGCGGTGGCTTCAGCCCTTGTACTCCCCTTCCCCCCTACCCGATCGGGTGATAGACCCTACCCGTCTCCCTTCCAATGTACACACCTGAATCTGCCCCTGAGCCATAGATAGGTCACTTCCCTTACTGCAGTGGCTGCATTTCCTGAAGGAGTGAGATGCTAGCCTATACTCGTATAAAACTCCTATTTGTTGCTATCAGATTCATGATTTCGCTCTTGCGGTGAAATTGTGATTTTTTTTTTTAACGTGCGGTGGTTTTCAATGTTGCGCGTTCGTGGAGAGCAAATGGTTCGGCTGGGCAACGTGATAGCAAAGGCGTGGCAGTGCTCTGAGCAACACGCAAGGATTTGACAACAAGCCGCAGCAGCAGAATAAGCGCAATTCCACAGTGCGTTAAACCTGCATTTGTTTCGTCTCTACACGTGACACTCTGGCAAGGCATCTAATTGTGATTGCTGCACCTCAGGCTCAACAAAATTTATTTTTTTTTCACGCAAAAAAAAAAGGTTTTCATGTTGCCGTATTATCGAGCATTCTTGTGGCATTTTCAGTCTAAAATTAATCCTTCAGTAACTATGCCTTGCATGAAAGGTCAAATTTCAGTTTCGGTATAACGGAGTAAATTGACCCTTTTACGAACTTTGCTATCTTGAGCTTTAACTGTACTCTGTACTATTCAAATGGGATTAAATCATTTTTATTTTCTAAAGTGCGTACTAGAGAGTGACATCATTGAGCGACATGGTGTCTACCCATCTTTACATAAAACAAAATTTTGTTTCACTCAGGGAATTTTAGCAAAAAGACTCAGGGAAAACCTGGAAAACTCGGGGAATCTAGAAATGTCAACTCGGTCACAGCGAAAATGTTCTTTAGTACAATGGTTTATAAACTTTTCATCGTGACTGTGCACACGTGACTTGACCTGTGCCACACCCTCGAGCTGACGGGTAATTTCCCTTACCACGGCTGATGCAGGTTGCATTTATGGAGAGGCTCCTGACCGGTTCATCGTATGGTGTCCCGCGCAAATACATCAAAGGCCTGGAACACGCAGCGGGAAAGAAGAAGGGAGGTGCGCGGAAGTGAACTCAACTGCCAACTCCACTCGCCGGCAAAGACATTTGCGCAACCTGACCAGATTGGTCAGGAGGTGGGCCGCCTCCCAACCAATTGTGGCTTCCCGTTGTTTGGCCAGGCATCCGCATTCTCTGGATACGAGCCGTGTGTGCTCACCCAAATGAAAAAGCAAGGGGAACGAGTGTTCGAATATTTACTGCCTGTAGCGTCTCACTCAAAATGGCGCGACCTAGAATCGTACCGCAACGTGATTGCTCGTTCTGTAATCGTCAAGACCAGTAGATGCATCTGACGTCTCCACAAATAACGTGCGTCTGATGAAAACTGTTCGAGTGGTCGCTTCTTTTCTGGAGCTGTGGACGCAGGAGCCTTACTCTCAATCGATAAGTCATAAAAAAAAAAGATACCATTTTCATTGTGTGCTGATAGGCTGAGGTGGTGTTACTGTCGTGTTGAATAATTACCGACTGCATCAACAAGATGACCACCGCTCCGTATAGATATTGGGCCATCAGGCATTGTACGAAAGGCCAAAAGATTTATTGATTGATTGAGTTCAGAGCCCTTGAAGAGACAACGGAATGCAAAAATGTTACGTTGGTTGAGTTTTAACTGACGAGAGCATTAGAATGTACAGTCGAACCTCAATGAAACGAATTATCGGTTATAGAGCAGTAAGTCAGGAATAGCAATGCCATTAATATAGTGTTACAAATGTACGCTTATAGCAAATTACTGTATACAACGGAGATGAAAAATTCGTGAACGAGGGGTGTCGTTGGAGCCGACGTTTCGACAAGGCTGACTTGTCTTCTTCAAGGCTGCAACTGCTTGTCTTGTTTGTCTCCTTCAAGCAGTTGCAGTGTTGAAGAAAACAAGTCCACAGCGAAACGTTGGTTCCACCGGTTCCAGCGTTGGTTCACGAATTTTTCACCTCTTCAACCTTCCCCTGAAATGCCTTTTTCGTATATAACAGAGCTATTTTTATGTCAGATATGCTTTGTTACAACAAGATCTGACTGTTCCAAACGCCGCCGTACTAAGGCACGGCCAAATGTTACACTGGGCTCGACAAAGGCACCTTGTCATCTAGGCGTTTTGATTGCAAAGGTTAGAGATGTGCATTAGAGGACAAAATCTACACAACTGCCCTTTTGTAGTAAAGCAGCCTGTTCCTGTGCTGTGAAAAAAAATCTGATGAAGCACTTTCATAGGTGCCTTCTTACTTCGAGTATGCTTGAATCTTTTTGTAGTGAGGTTGCCCCAAGACACAGAAGCATTTCTTTATATTCAATGTTTATTATGAGCATTTGCATTACATTCCTACACTGGCGGGCAAGCATGTTAATATACTGCTGTGCAATGAATGTTTAGCTGTTTCGTAGAGCAACATTAAAAAAAAGAAACAGTGCAGGAATATGACCACTGGAAAACAAAAGCACCTGCGTTGTTTCATCTTTAGTTCGTCCCGTTGTGCCTTTTTCTTCCCGAAATATTTTAGATTTAGTTTGTCACACCCAATTATTCGTTGTATCAGGGATTCTTATATCGTGATTCATCTGTACGAGGCCGGTCCGATAACTACTTAGCCTTCAAAAGAAAAATGAAAATTTTGGAATGGTGTCGATTTATTTCTCAACGTAAGTCCCCTTTCAACTCTATACACTTGACCCAGCGATCCTCCAACTTCTTGATCCCGTCAGAAAAATACGTTTCCTCCCGAGCTGCAAAGTAGGCTTCTGTGACGGCGATAACTTCTTCATTCGACTCAAATTTTTGTTCGGCGAGTGATTTTTTCAAGTTGGGAAACAAGAAGAAATCACTCGGGGCCAAATCTGGAAAATACGCTGGATGGGGCACCATTTCGTAGCCCAATTCAACCAACTTAGCCATGGCGATGGTGCAGGTGTGAGCTGGCGCATTGTCATGGTGGAAGAGAGCCTTTTTCTTCACCAAATGTGGCCGTTTTTTTCGCAATTCGGCGTCGAATTGGCTTAGTAATTCGGCGTAGTATGGCCCTGTCACCGTTTTGCGCTTCTCAAGGTAGTCGACGAAGATCATACCTTGAGAATCCCAGAAAATGGTGGCCATCACCTTTCCGGCCTATGCGACACTTTTCGTCTTCTTCAGAGCACGTTCTCCGGGTGCAGTCCACTGTTTCGGCTGTTCTTTGGTCTCTGGTGTGTACCAGTGGATCCATGTTTCGTCGACGGTCACAAAACGACGCAGGAACTCCTTCGGATTACGCTTAAACAGCTTCAAACACTGCTCTGAAGTGGTCTCATGGACGCGATTGTTGTCTGGAGTGAGCAAACGCAGCACCCATCGCGCCGACAGCTTTCTCATGCAGGATATGAGCCACACAGTCTTTTGAGATGCCTACTGTCTCGGCTATCTCGTGCACCTTCAGTCTGCAGTCTGCCAATGCAAGGTCCTGGATTTTTGCCACGTTATCGGCCATGGCAGCCATTTGTGGGGCCCCTGGACGAGGCTAATCAAAAACCGACATGCGACCACGTTTAAACTCGTTGAACCAATTTTTGACGGTTGCCATCGAAGAAGAAGACTCACCGTAGACGGCATCCAGTGACTCTTTGATTTCGCTGCACGATTTCCCTTCCAAAAACAGGAATCGAATCACCGACCGATATCGCTGTTTTTACATTTTAACGGACACACGAACATCACCTGCTTCCTCAAGCGGCCAAAACAAAACCACGAGCCCGATTCGACTGGACCTTTGCATGTGTCCCTCTAAGAGAGCGTCCTCAACGTCAGTATATGTCTCATGCGATAGGGTCGCGCTCTCGCGGTGAGGCTAAGTACTTATCGGACCGCCCTCGTTCTCTGGTGGGTGGCATTCTTGTCCTCGGCAGCTTTTAGTGGCACGAAGGGCTACGTGAACCAATGTACCGTAGAACAGCTTCGGAGAACAGAGGCTCAATGTCTGTAAATATCTGTGTAAAACGTCTCCGAGGCCATGAAATGACTGCAAGAAAGGTGTTTGTTGTTGGTAACTTTTGTGCACATGAACTGGGCAACACGGAAAGGCTTCGTGAGGGGTTGTGGCCAACCATATGAGGTCATCGTGTGATGTAACCACCATCTTGCCTTCGACTACGGAAACATTGAAGCAGTAAACGGCTGATGTGCTGTCTAATACAGTGAGCAGCCACATCACTGTTCAAATCGAGAGAAGCCGGTTTTTAACGTCGGAATAAACGAGGTTGTTACTTTTTTGCCTGTGTCGTCATTTCGTGTGGAATATGTCGATCCGAGCAAGTGCACTCCCATCAAAAGACTCTGCGCTGTGCACGGCATGTGGGTTTGTTTCAGCCAAGCACTGCTGAATCAAAAGTGACGAGCATTTAATTTGTTTCGAAAGCCCCAAGGCCTCTTCATCTCATTATTGACTGCATGTCGTAGGCATTACAATGCAGCATGCTTTGGTGGCCGTATCAGCACACACTGCAAACGTTTAAGGGACCTAAACTATTTACAGGCTAGAAATCACGGGACAGGTGTACGAAGCAGAAGAGTTGGGTAAGTAGTATTGCAATAACAGAACATGTAAAACGGCTTCATATAGCTTGATGTGGTGTCATACAAAGTATTTGAGAGCTTGAAACTTTAAATTCTTGAAGTAACAGCAAAGGAGGAGAATGTTTTGTGTTGGAATTCTAGTGTTGCCATTCCGTTTGCTAAAAATACCGCTACTACTGTGATAAAAGAGCTCGGTATGCCAGGACAAAATAGCAGAAATAAAAGATGGACGGTGCTGGCTTGGAAGCGGATTTTCACGGCATTTGCTAGCGCCTAGTTAATTTTTCTTTATTGTGGAGGTGAATTGCATTGCATATGAATGCATGAACTGAAATCGGCAAGTTTTGAAATTGTGGTTTAAATTCTGGGCTTTTGCATGCCAAAATCATAATATGATTGCGAGGCACGCGGTATCGATGGAGTCCGGATTGGTTTCGACTAGGGATGGGTGAATATTCGGGCGCTTCGATTATTTGAAATGAACGAATACATGTATATTTGAGCGCATATCCCCCCACCCCCCTGTAGATGTGGTTTCACTACAGCGTGGGAGTGCTATGCCGCGAAGCCTCCCATCCAGGGGAAATCTGCACGGCCGCAAAGCCACACTTCAAGCTTATATGCGCATATTAGCTCCACCTAAATTAATTATTTTTTAAGTTTAGAAGCGTGTTATACGGGCTTATATGCGGTAAGTACAGTAATTTTTAACATGTGACGTATTGTACCAGTCATAACTTGCACCCTACTGCTGTACAAATCTTGCTACTATTCAAAGTTGCTTCCACTTAACCTCGAACCGAAAAAGTGACGTTGGGTCAAGTAAAAAATGCCCATTTTTCTTAATAATAAGCGAGATATACTATTCGATTCGACATTAGTCACTCTTCGCTTCATATTCGCTTCGAACCTCAAACTTAAACTATTCCCCATCCCAGGCCCATAGCCAGGAATTTTTTTCGGGGGAGGGGGGGGGGGGGCACTTGCTGAAAACATTGACATTTTGAGAAAAACACCTATTTTTATTGTTTATTTTTGGTAAAAACACATACTTCACCAAATTTTTTTTTTGGGGGGGGGGGGGCTAGCACCCCCCCCCCTTTTTTTCGACCACCTGGGTTTCTTTAACGTGCACCTACAGATAAGTGCACGGGTGTTTTCGCATTTCGCCACCATCGAAATGCGGCCTCCGTGGCCGGGAATCGAACCCGCAACCTCTAGCTTGGCTGCGTGACACATAGATGGCTTGCACGTGACGTCCATGGACGCAGCTTCTGAGAGGAACTGGGACTCCACGATGGCGGCTTTGACGACAAACAAGTTGTGTCTATGTGAAAACGACGCGGCAGGATCGACGTCTCTGTGCTTGAATAATGAAAGAACCCGCATGTGATATGTTTTGATAACATGAATGTCACATCGGAAATGTCGCGTCTCCACATATGCTGGTGCTCCAACACGTACGGCGCTTTCAGTGACGTCAGTGCAAGCCATCTATACCTGCTAATTCTGCGCAATATCAAAAGCATCACTCTTGCCGCAAGAAGACGCCCGGCAAGCCAGAAAATGCGCAATAAGAAAAATGCCGCTCGTACGCCACCTTGAAGTTCCCGCGCACGTAGCTCACTGTGACGTCATATATTCCGACAGCGTCAAGTGTACAGCCTGCTACATCATTTTCAATCGTTGTTAAATTGATCGCATTGTGTTCTCAGGGAGCCAGATACTTACCATATAGCCGGTTTCGGGGACAAGCGTAAAAACTAACGGTCGTACTTTGAAATCGGCTAGGGTGCCTCGATGTGCGCGCGCTCCGCTTCCAGGGTGGAGACAAAATTTTTCAGGGACTTTAGGACCCGTGGGCTTTCTCCGCGGCGGAAGCCGCGTCAAAGCGGCGAGCGTCTGCTACGCGCGTGATATTTTGGCCGCTATAAAATTGCGGAGATTTGGGCAATATTTAATACTGTGTCACTGTAACATAATACTGCAGCGACTCATCACACAAAGAACGCGTTTGTTAGTTTGTGTGTTGTGAAACGAGGATTTTGTATACATCCTTTCAGCTGGTTTCACCGCATTGGTCCACACTTCCGTGGCTGTTTGAGGACCGCATCCTGCGCGCACTTCATTTTGAGAAAAGGCGCTTAACTTACTTTCGTGTGGAATGACGAACGTAAACTTGCTGCAGGAGAGAATAAACTGGAGATAACCAGGAAAACGTAGCACATATTGCACGTAGTATACTAGCTCATGCATGCTAACGCGTTTGCACCCTTCATATCCTATCTTTTATTTCGTGCATTCGATTTGTTTTACAAGGCTGGCATCCGGCGCTCTGCTGTTTCAAGCCATTTCATGCGAAGCCGAATGTGTCAGTCGGCGTGGCCGCGGTACCAAAAGTAAAATATTACTCGCGTAACTCGCGTTTTGTTCACTTGGTATTGGCCTCGAGGAGTTACGGAGTCGCCCTCTATCGGACGCGCCTCGATTGCGTGCTAGGCAGGATACCGCCGGCGCGCTCCCCATAGGTTTTGCTGTCGGCGCTCTACAAAAACACCTCGCGGAAGCCCTCCAGGGCATTTCTGTAAGTACTTTTGAAAGGAACTGTGTTCTTTACTGTCAAAATAATCATTTTCGACGAACTGAAAGCACAAGATGGTCTACAGTCGCTGTCTCTTTGCAGAAAACCGAGCACCCGCTTCACGCTGTCACCGCGTTGCGTATTATGATTTCCTGGCGCGGCAGCGCACGCGAGAGAGAAAAAAGAGAGAGCGAGGAGGACGCCAGCGGCTCCTCCCAACGCCACCTAGACAAACTTCGTCAAGGCCGGGAAGCTAAACTCCATTTGTCGCGTGACGTCAGAGGTTGTGGGCTGACTTTTTTCAGTGGGCCGCTCTTGCTCGGCGGACGCTAGCACCCATGCATCACTACAGGGCTGCGACGCTGGTTGCGTTGTGCGCTGTGCTTGGTGGCGGATCATCGCCTACGCCCGCGTTCGGCGGCGCGTTCGCATCGGCGTTTTGGTCACTTCAGCATTACTATACTCGGCGACAACTTTTCTTGGCACTGAAGCGAAAGCTACGGGGGCGGAGCGTCTGCACATGTACTGCTACGCGAAGTAGTCCGGTTTGGCGCGCGTCTCGTAACGCCGTGGAGTGTGATGGCTAGCGTTGCACTTCGATGCAAACGCTGCTTAGCGTCTAAGGTACGGGTAAAAGGCGCGACCTTTTCACGCACGCAAAAACGCAAAATGACAACGTGTAAAGTAAAAGAAATGCAGATATCTCGCTTGTGTGCGCTGCGTTCCGTCACAAAAAGCTACATGTAGAAAATGAAGGAGCATTTTATATATCTCACGCAGAAAATACGGACGCAATTGTGGGACTACATTCATTAGCGGTAGGATACGTGCATTGTGGCTCTGTAGCCTTCGCTTCAATGCCAAGAAAAGTTGTCCGCGAGTATAGTTTTCGAAGCTGGACGTGTATCGAATCTCTCACGCGCTGGCTGCCATCCGATGCCGAGTTAAGTTGAAAGCAGTGCGAGAAACGCTAATGCTGCGTTGCTTTGAGTGCCGTCGGTTCCTTCGAAGCTGTGATGTGTGCTGCTTGTGTTTGTGCGCGTGTTGGTCGTTGAGTGACTAGGCTGTGATGCCAGTGAAGTGTTGTGTTCTACATTGCTGTGGCAACTACGACTCGAGGCCCAAGGTACACGTATTTCCCAGGTGAAAATTTGCAACTGGGAATGCAACTGGTCCCAACTGGTCCCAGTTCAAATGGTTTATGGAACAATTCCCAGCGGGGACCAGTTGGGTCCCCACTGCAACTGGTCCCAGCTGATCCCAGTTGGGTCCCCACTGCAACTGGTCCCAGTTGCTTCCCCACTGCAGCTGGTCCCAGTTGTTTCCCCACTGCAGCTGGTCCCAGTTGTTTCCCCACTGCAGCTGGTCCCAGCTTGATTGTTTTTTGCCCGCTTGTCCTATTGTCCTTTTTTGCCCTATTAGAATTAGCCTTGAGTAAGTGTTTCATGGGTGTCCCGTCGTCATGCAGAAGACCTGCAATATAGCAGCGCCCATGCAATGATAATCACAGTGGATGAATGAGGCATACGTTCAAATATATTTTCATAATCAAAACTACAAATGCTTATGCTGGCCCTTCATGATGTCGGCGACCATTTTGCCAAGGCAACTATGTCTTGTGTCACTTTCTTCTGGGCAGCTGCAGCGGCACTCGAGGAAATGCCTCCAAAATTCTGAAAATAAACAGAGCCATGAAATCAGAAAAACTGTAACACTTCTTTATTGAACTTTAACTTTGATAGCAATGTGTACAAAGTTGGGGGTACAGTGAAAAATTATCTAGACCTGTGATTCACCGCACATGTTCACAATGTTGCGAAAGGCTGAGTGAAATATTACACACCCAACTATGGCTTATTGCGTAAAAGAACACAGCATATCTGCAAAATTTTGCGGCAATCGAGGTAGGAAATTAGAAGAGGGCAAAAGAAAAAAAAATGAGTGGTGCCTTATCCTGTCTACATGCTTGCGTCCTGTGTTCTTTGAGATTCACCCAAGCATGAACTGCAAACTCGCCCAAGCTTATACATTGTGTGGTTAACACTGAATTACTGCAAACTATTTCAATAATCACTTACAATCTGTATGGTTATCTTTTTCGGGATGGTGGTGACTATTATGCATAGAGCATGCCACTAAATGTCAACTTAAAGATGGCATGAAGTAATTAAATTAAGCTATGGTAGATTCACGATGAGGCAGTCAGAAAGATATAACAGACTGTAGTCAAGGCAGCCTAGTTTCCATATCGTTGCAAGCCCAACACAGCAGTCAGGCTGCAATGAGTTGGCTAAAACACGTGCTGCACGTTACATGCTTATGCAATTAAGCCAACAGCATTAATAAACCGCACCAATGAACATATGTTACGCACATTTTGTAACGAATTATATCGTTCTTATGATGTTATGTTGAACAAGTTTGATAAGCCGATTGGTGCGCACGCCAACGCACACACCGCATCGACTAGAGCGTTTTATTAAGAGGCGATAAACGCGTTTTTGGCTCAACACACACGCTGAGCATAAAGTACACAAAGGGTTTGCGAGACTTCAACTACACTCACGAGCAGGGCACCGGTCCTTCAGCCCTGATCTACGCTTATGTTTCTTTGTGCATAGAGTCAAACACAACAACAAACTGCAACAATATATGTGTGCAATAATTCAACCTCCATTAAAGCGTCTGAACTGAAGCGTCGCTGGTCTCGCTGTCATCAGATACCAGAGACGGAGGACGAGGGACTTGTTTTCCCGATCTTTCTGCTTCGTCCCACGTTTTTAATACAAAAAATAAGGGCAATATCAAACAAAGACTAAATAAGAGTAAATACCATGCACTCAACTCACCGAACAATCGGAGCACATGGGCCTTGACGTAAGCTTGTTGCTCGTCTTGCCATTATTCTTGGTGCCACTTTGTAGAGTCATAATCCAAGACATTTGTGGCTGAGTTCTTATGGTGCACGTTGAACATAGCCTTCACGTTCTCGTCGCGGAAATACACTAAAGCAAACACCGTGTAAGCAGGCTTACGTGTCGAGATTACACAAAGCGTGCGCCGAGTTAACTATTTGGCTTAGCTTGGCAGGCTTGGCCGCAAGCTCGGCTTGTCTTCGTATCGGGCGAGCGCGGATGGCGCGCCGGACGCACGACGTTTGCACCTGGTTTGCACCACATTATTTTCGCCTGTATTTTTATAGCGCTATTTGTCTTGCTTAGCATAAATTGCTGTAAAATTTAAATATTATTCAAAGCTTCTTTTTAAGGTTAGGACATTCTGTAGAAGCAAGGAACGTGAAAAAAAAAAGTTCATAACAATTACCACGCAGCATCTCTGGCGCCACGTCGCGCACCGGTTCACTTTTTTGGTCAATCGGCTGTTTCTATGCCGGTTGCGGTCTCATGGCAGTTTCTATGTTATTATTCTATGGTGTTTAACAACACCTTCGCTATTTAGGCGCTGCTGTGTTGTCGATTAATTCGCAAGCATCGTGCGTTTGCACATTTTCCTTTAGCGTGCTTTACCAGTGCCTGTTTACCGCAGGGCAGGTACGGAGACACTGTACTGTCGTGGTCGACACGCAGTTTTTCTATAACATTATAGCCGCGCAAGTTGCTGACAGCGTACGTTAACGTGATTAGATTATCAAAGTGGCATGATTAGAAAAGCTACGTGCCAACCACGACGGTATTTCCGAACGGTAAAGCGGCGCTGAAAAACCCTTTCGTTGCGCCACGTGTGTCTCGTCACCCTCGCTCGATCATGATCTTCGTTTCAACATGAGAAGCCGATCGAGTGCTCTGCTCAACCGCGGTTAATTTAATGAAGCGGAATCACTGTTTATTTCGAGCCTGGATATCAGGCCCGTAGCCAGGAATCTTTTTTTTTTGGGGGGGGGGGGGGTACTTGGTGAAGGCCTGACTATTCGAGAAAAACACCTATTTTCATTATTTTCGGTAAAAACACCCCCTTAGGCAGCGTACAATTGGGACCACTTGCTTCCAATATAACTGCTTAGGGTTTCGAACTGGGACCAGCTGCTTGCAGTTCAACTGGTCATGGTTCCCATTGGTGGCCAGTTGAGTTGTAACTGGGACAGCTGCTAACTGGAACCAGTTGCAACTGGAATCAACTGGGACCAGTTGAGTTGTAACTGGGACAGCTGCTAACTGGAACCAGTTGCAGCTGGAATCAACTGGAACCAGTTGAGTTGTAACTGGGACCAGCTGCTAACTGGAACCAGTTGCAACTGGAATCAACTGGGACCCATTGGTTTCCAACTGGGGCCAGTTGGACTGCAACTGGGACCATTTGATCCCAGTTAATACCAGTTGAAACCAGTTGGATTCCCAGTTGCACATTTTCACCTGGGTTGGATTTCCAACCGATGAAGACACGCGGAAGGCATGGATACGTGTTAACCCAAAGGATAATTTCAGTTCGACAAAGCATTCAAAGGTAAATACACACCTTCTCTTTTGATTTTCTTGTATTCCGTTTCATGTAGTATGATGGTATTACGTTTCGTTTTTGTCACGTGCTGCGTTTCGCAGTATGTTAGGGTGAACTGCAGAAACGCGAATCGTAAAGTTGTCACTCTCTTATCACTTGCAGGTGTGCGAGAAACACTTCAGTCCGGACGATATTCTACAAGAACTTTGCAATAAACAGGGCACAAAAGCGGAGCGAGATGTGTATGCTTATTTATGTACTTTGAAGCATGCGTTGTTTTTCATTATTAGAACACTTGGCGCGCAAATAACGGGGGTTCCAATCGAATATAAAAGTCGCCACATGTCACGCACTGTGGGAGTTGATGTAATGCGTAGCAGTCGGCAAGGATCTGCATATATCGCATTATTTGTCTGTGAGGCAAATGAAGGCCTTCATGTCATAACAACGGGTTCACTATTGAATGTTTGTCGTGCATTCATGCATGTACATTTCGTTAAATACCATGCTATAGAACTTACATTCTCGTGTATACAATACATGGCTGCTCATTTATATTCGTCACGCACTTATTTCACGTCCTACCGCTTTTGGTATAAATACGGTTAGCGAAACAGCCGGAAGTTTACTTTGACAATGTCATATAATCCACGCCTTAATTGACAAACATGTCATGATTTGCATGCTAAGACCTGTCACTTATGCTCCTCATACAGCCACGTCACGGCATACCAGTTTTTGATACACATCTTGCTAGCCAAACGGTTGCGAGCCCACCATGAGCGTGGCATGCAAGTCATGCCGCACGTGGCATGAATGTCATGATTTTTACGTTACAACCTGTCATTTATGTTCGTCATATAACCATGTAACGCTATGCCAATTTTAGTATACATACATTTAATGAAACGGCAGCGAGCGCTCCAAAAGTGTGTCATGTAAATCAAGCCTTACATGACATGCATGTCATAATTTACATGTTACAGCCTATGAGTCCTGTTCGCAATACACTCCTGTTCCGCCATACCGATTTCGGTGTACATTAAATGAACTAAACGGCCGCTAAAGCACGCATACCGTAGCTCACGCAGGTCGAGCGTCAGCCCAGTAGTGACACGTCACTCGAACAGCTTCCAGGCCTTGACGAAGTTTGTCTAGGTGGCGTTGCTCCTCCGCGACCGCTTGCGCGCTATTGGTTCTCCTCTTAGGGTCACGTGGCTGGGCACGTGAGAGCGTTTACGAACGCACGCACGCACGGAGTAGTGTTTACGGCTGTTCCATCGTACGGAAGCACCCTCCTCCTAGCCACGCCGCAGATCAGCGTTGCCAGATGGTGAAATTCGGCACCAGATTGGGAAAATCTGGTGAAAATTGGGGGCTGCTGGTGTTGAGGTGCCGGAACAGCTACACCAGACAAAATCTGGTGAAAAGTGGTGAAAAATGTTGAGGAATGGCTTGCCACTACAATTATTCGTATTTACACCGCGTTGTTGCCGACGACTTGTTGGCCCTTCATCTGCATCCCACGGTAGCGCCAGTTTCTTGCTGAAACTAGCACTCAAATCTACAAACCATCAAACCAAAGCCAGCCGAGCCATAGAGTTTTCGTGAGCAGCCCGATCGTGTGGCGAAGGTCGCGGGACAGTTCGCGGGCCTGCTGGACGCCACCGTGTCCCTCTCCGCTTGTTCCTCTTGTCTTCAATAAAGTTTATTTTCTCCTTCTCCTTTTTTATGCATATCCACCTTGATGGCTCTAGAAGGCGACGGGCCCTAAGGAGGTTAAAAAAATTCTAGAGTGGAAGCAATCGAAACTTCTAAGGAGCGAATGTGAAGCCAACGTTCGGGCACACTTTACCTGAAAAACATAGCCTTCCCGTCTTATGTCCGACCGTGACGTAAATGCTATAGTTTAGTCATTGGTCGGTTACTATCCCGAGGAAAGTAATATATCCGAATGAGTACGTATGTGATATGTCTAATAAAGCTTGCCAAGACATTGATAAGGAAGCCAGTAACACAGAGGCTCATTGGGAAGTATCTGTCCGGAACAATTAGCCATCGAATGTCCGTATTCAAAACCAACCTTTTCTTTACCTCTTATTTTCTGTATAGCTTTTGGGCCCTTAACACGCGCGGATAAAAACAGTAAACAGGGCTAAATGACTGAAGTCGGTTTGTGGACACTGGCTTCATCATACGAAGAGAAAACGAGAGCTAAGGGCACGGTGTAAGATATATGTAGAGTATATATCTTACACCGTGGGTAAGGGTAAGGTAATTGGTTTTAAACTAAGAGCACATGTGACAGCTGACTTGCTACTTTTTCTTAGCCGACGTTTTATCGTTCGGCTTTTCCACTCCAGCATCTTTTTAACATCCTTGGTGGCCACCCAAAAACCTCCTTGCCTGTTTCTAGGAGTGCGCGAATTAATATTCGATTCGGCATTCGAATCGAACAGTGCATATCCGAAATACCGAATATTTTTCCACTATACACTATTCAGCATGGACGGAAAACCCCGAAGTAACGATACGTTGGAGCATTGAGGGATCATTTTTGTACACGCTTACATGTCTAACAACAGACCCAACCACGGCGGGCTCGTTTGTAATTTATAGCTTCCAAAGGCATAGCGCATCCAAGACGGGACAAGGCGAATGACACGTAGACAGGCATACACATCAGGGGGTTAGCAGGGGGGGGGGGGGGCCAAGGGCGTAGCCAGAAATTTTTTTCGGGGGGGTTCAACCATGCTTTATGTATGTTCGTGCGTGCGTTTGTATGTGTGCGTGTATATATACGCAAGCAAAATTGAAAAATTTCGGGGGGGGGGTTGAACCCCCCAACCCCCCCCCTTGGCTACGCCCCTGGGGGGGAGGTTGGGAGTGTTCAACCCCCCCCCCTGAAAATGGACAATTTTGCTCACGTATCCATACACGCACATATACAAAGGCACGCACGAACATAAGTAGGTTGACCCCCCCCCCCCCCCCCCCCGAAAAAATTTCTGGCTTCTCTCCTAGCTGATACACATCGCTACATACACAGTGATGTGTGTTTATGCGTCATTCGCCTTGTCCCGTCTTGGATGCGCTATACCTCTGGATGCAAGTGTTATCGTGATGTAAATTTCTTGCAAATGCAGTTTTCAACAATTATATTTATCTGTTTCTGGCGCTAAAGCCCATTACGTGATAAATGGTTGGTTTATCTGTCTCAATAAATGTTTAGCTCGATGTGCGGTGTTCGGTTAAAGAGTGCTTAATTCTTATGCATCAATTTTATTTAAAGGCTGGTGACAAAGAGCCACCTTGAATACCCTCGTCACTGCAAAATAACCCGAATGCTCCAGTCGCTGATGCGTACGCCTACCTCAGTCTACATAATTGTAGTAGTTTTTGTCGATTAAAAGTAATCGTAATGTTCCTTTGTTAAAATTAGTGAATATTTCTTGCAAAGGAAGTGTTATGGAGTCCTGGAGCTGTTCCGAAAATGGTTACCTAACTATTCGTGCGTCACTTCGCGACGGTGGATGCTCCTGTTGAGCGCCACCGTCACGTGCAGACGCGTCTTCGTTTGCGCGCACCCGCCGCGCCGAGGAATTGTGTGCCCCCCTCCCCTCTTCCCCCCTCGCACACACACGTACAAGAGATAGCTACCCCCCCCCTCCTCCCCTCGCTGTTCTCCCCATCTGTACATAGCCCATTTCATCCGTCTTCGGCGTTTGTTTCTTTGCCTGGGGCTCGGAAGAGCCACCTACGGACTATGCAACTATAATGCAACTTCAATGGCGCACCATCCACCCTCTTCTTCCCGTGGTTTCTTTTTTTTTTTCTTCGAGAAGATAACCCTGCTCCCTCTGCCGCCCTCCGTTCACACCACCGTCCCGTTTCTTCTATTTTTATATATCTCGTTTTTCTTCCGTTCTCGTATTTCACTCCGCGGCGCCTCGTTTGTTCGTTCCCGCTCTTTTCGCTGCCCAGAAGTTTGCCCGATACGGGATGTTGTGGGAAGCGCACGCCTGCCTTTTTCAATGGCAGCGGAGGGGCCTTTCGCGAAACAAGCATCGACAAGGGTACTTGAAACGAATGCGTGGCTGAAGCTAATTGCTGCTGCAGTACACACAAAGGATCCACTGAAGAATGCACCGAACGTTGCCGAGTCGGCTGGACTATTCCGGCACCCACAGGTCAGGCGACGCTCCGAAAATCTTTGTTTTTTTGATATACGAATGCGCACAATTTAAAAGTGCAGCAATATCCAAATCACTCTCCTTTGTAATAAGATCATTATAAACAACAAAAATATTTTCTCTGGGGCAGGGCTTTTGCAAAATAAAACGCTAAAAAGAAAAAAAGTGACGTCACAGTCGCCATATTGAAGTGTTGGTGAAATCTGGTGAAATTTTGTTCTAGGGTTGGTGTCGGAGCCCTTTTCCAATCTGGCAACGCTGCCGCAGATTCGCGCCACGCACATGGCGGACGCTCAAGTACGCGCGCCTGTTCCGAGTTGCGCTTGCCCATCTCGCGTTGAGCGGGTTTCAATAAACGTGCTTCCGAGTGACATGTTGGACACGAGTACGCCTACGTGCGAAATAAACGCCAGATCTCATAGCCCATGTAACATCGAGCAGGTTTCGATGACCACGCGGACGTTCACGCGTGAGTTAGATGCAAGTTCTAACTGCCGATCAAACGTGAAGTGCCTTCGCGTCGACCTGTGCACGGACGGCGACGCACACGAGTGGATCGCAAGCTACAGTAGGAAAACGAACACGACATGGATCGTCGACAGGGAAACCCGAAATCCAAAGAGGTAAGTTCACGTGTTCGTTTCTTCTACAAGTGGTGAATAGGCCAGTCTAATAATAACATTTGATGGTATCGACGCCAATTGCGAATATGCTAAATGCGAAAGCGCTGAATGCTCGCTCATCGTATCCTACTGTAGCTGGCGATCCATTCGTGTGCGTCGCCGTCCGTGCACAGGTCGACGCGGAGGCACTTCACGTTGACACTCGGAACCACGTTGCTCATCGGAACTATCGAAACCCGCTTGCAGGCGCCCTCGGCGCGCGTATCTGCGGCGTCTCGGCGTGGCGAGGGGTGCTTCCGAACGATGGAACAGCCGTAAACACTCCGTGCGTGCGGAAACGTGCTCGCCAGCCCAGCCACGTGACCCCGCGAGAAGAACCAATTGGCCGCGAGATCGATCGGAGTCGCCACCTGGCGGCTACTGACTGGAGCGCGTCTAGTGTGGATTGCTCCCTGCGTCGTCTGCTAGCCACGTCGTGTTTGCATGTGCGCGTACGTCCTGCACGTTCTCAAAGGGCGGTTTGTTCTATTATGTTAGCGCGAGTTTAACTTCTCGTACGTATACCTAACATGGTTTACAGAAGCAAATGAACTTGCTGGGCTGCATGCGCATTGTAGTAAGATCGGTATGTCCGACTTTCGAGAGGGCTGTGTATTGGTGACGTACCCTTCGTTCGCCAGAATAATTTCAGTGTTGGTACCGCTCTCTGGTTCAAGCACACCCTAAAGTGCACTTGGCATAGTCCTAAACATGAGGAACATTGAATAGTGTGTGAATGCAGCATTTCAGCGACTCGGTGGTAAACAAAAACGAGGCTCATTCACTTTCGCGTTGTTGTTAGGTGTATAACCGCGGCACTCCAGTTCATGATGGGCTTTAGTTGTGCTTAAGATGCCCTTTTATTGTACGGTCGTGGTCCCGCTACAGCGAAATATTTCCATCAAGTGAAGTGTGAGGCTTCGGTACTCAAACTGTCCCTAAAAAGAAAAGATACAACAGACAGTGGAATGACACGGCAGTGATAAAACGGAGTTGCCGCGCGCAATTTTAACTTGGGGCGACATTTATGCAGAACCACCCGTGTGCTTAGATTTAGGTACGCTTTGAAGGACCCAGATGTTCAAAATTAATCCCGACGGCGTGCCTTACATTTATGTCGTATAATTTCACGTAAAACCTCATCCTTTCTTTTTACATTATCTTGAGCGTTTGTGTGCAGTTGTTATAAATTAATGGAAGGCGGCGGACATTATTAGTTTGAAAGAAAAAGACACTTGTTCCATAAAATAAACGGACCTTTGTTGCATCATTGTCGTGCACGTAATCAATCGATGAAAGCTCTGTGCTAAACTCTTACCTGTGTATATATGCGTATTCGCGTGAACAGTGCTCTTGAACTCATTGCACAGGAATATGGGCTGGTATACAAATGAACAAGAAGTAAACACTTGAGTTGTTCAGCCGTGCTACTGCAGTACGCAAACGCAAGCTAAACACGTACAGAGAAAACAACAAAAAACGTCATGTAGTGCGTAAGCGCAGATTGTCATCCAGGGCAAGCATCCCTTTCATCGGCAGATTGCGCTTCTCTCACTAGTAATAGTAACGTTGGATGATCTTCGTGCATCGATTCAACAATGAAGAGCGTATACATTACCAATAAGCTGCAATCAACGCATTTTATTCGCCGACAATCGGCTCAAACCACTCACAACGAAGCGCCGCTGTGTGCATTTGTATCCGCGCCTCCGACCACCTCTCCACACTAACGCGGCGACGGTGCTGTCACCTGTAGGTCGATCTCGCGGCCAATAGCGCGCAAGCGCTCGTCGAGGGGCCGCTGGCGTCCTCCTCGCTCTCTCTTTTTTCTCTCTCGCGTGCGCTGCCGCGCCAGGAAATCATAATACGCCACCGCGTTGGAGACCTCTGAACCGGCTTCTTGCGTGAAAGGTAGTCACTCGCTCAGTGCAAACTATGTGAAATATCTCGTTAGAGTAGACTGCCTGTATAACCAAACGGAGCATAACAGAAAGAAGCCTCAAGCCAGCGAACGCACGGGTTCGCGACGACTGACGGTGCCTCTGCATGCATGAGCGTCTGCATGTATGTTCATACTGATGGTTTCGCTTTTGCTACGTGCGCGTTTTGGCACCGCGCTGTGAACTTTAGGCCGCAAAATATGAGAATTTGTGAGTAAACAAACAACTACTGTTGCGCGGACGCTATCAGAGCAGTTCAAAAACAATTTCCTTACAACTGCGGCTTCGGTGCGCATGGCAACTTTGTGATCTGCCGTCCCGACGATTCTGTGTTTTTTTATTTTATTTTTCGGTCTAAATTCGGGTACGTTTCAATGTCATTTGACAAGTTGTCTCGCACTGCGTATTGATCGGTCTTCTCAGCGGGCAAATACCGCTGCTTCTGTTTCTTTATTCAACGCATTCGTTTCGTTTGGTGCTCACACAAAACGTGAGCAAATGCGACGCCTTTTTTTAATGCTCCTTAATTATCGTTCCGTTTGCATTCCAGTGAACTTGCCGCTCTCTGCCATCAACAAATTCATAGACTAAAGCTTCACCACTTCGAGATTGCTGGTGGAAGGAGAACCATTCTTCGACACCGAGCATGTAGTAGCATGCAACGCCCAGGAAAAGAAAGAAAATACAGTAATGTTTGCCGGACTTGTTCTGCAAACGTCGGCTGTGAACTAGGACCCACATGAACTTGAAATAGCGGTGAATAAAATAGAAGGTATTGCAGCAACCAGCAGCCGCAAAACAGGATAGTAATTATTTAGCGAGTACCCCAGCAATTTTGGCAGCAGTATCGTGTCTAACGCCAAGAGGGTGGCATCTTTCCCACGTAAATAAATGAGGCTCCAAGAAAATACATGGGTTTGGCCGGTGGGCCGATAATCGGTGGGCCGATCACGGATGCAATGCAAAATTTATGTAGCTCATGAAGCAATGCATGCCTCATCAAATGGGAAGATTGCCCGTCAGCGTCCCGCGTCGACGGCGTCAACACGAGTGATGCAAAAAATAATCGTCACGTGATGGTGTCACCATATGACGTCATCATGACGTCACAGATCGCCAAAATATGTAGCGTCATCATGACGTCACATAATGTGGCGTCACATGATGACGTATTCACACGTCATGGTCGCTTTGCATTGCCTCCGTGATCGGTCACGGAGGCCGTGCAAAACCGCTTTAGGTGCAGAACGCTTTTGGAGGGGTGCACGGGAGAATCAGTACATCGACTGACAAGAAGAAGATGGCTTTCGCCTTCTAGTCATCTTTAACGAATGCATAAAGGACCCTGTGCGTTTTTTAATTCAGCATATCTAAACAATGACTTGCGCATCTGCAGCCGATTTTGTGGACGCTGAGCACGGGCTGACGATCAAGAGGTCGCATTGGAGTGTTCTGAGATGGCATCGCACGTGGTAAAAGGTAGCGCTTTTACCATCCTGTGGCAGATAAGCATCATTTGCCGGCGGGAAGCGCGCTACTCACCGAACATTGCAGGCCCGACGCAGTAACGAAAGTCTTCGTCGCGGAAGTGCTTGTTGCACACAAGACTCGTAGCCGACGGCTACTTGCCGGTTCTTAGCTTTACAACCCATGCTTCACGTAGTTTCTTGTCACGCGGTTACCAGTGCAGGCTGCCACTGGGCTTCTTTGCGTAAGCGCGGCAGTGCGGCACCGAGCAGTAGAGCCCCATGTTCGTCGCCTTCGGAGGCAGCCACTCTACTACAATGGTTTCAATTGAGTAGAAAATGACAGAAAACTTCCGAATTTGAACAGACCGCAGCGCATGTGGGACTTGAAACTCGTTTTCAAAGCGCGCGGCAGTGCGCCACAAGCAGCCGACGCGGCCGCTGAGACCACGTGATCCTGCCAAGCACGTCACGCCGACGGTGGCGCCGGCGTTTCCAGTGGTGGGCCTCGAGGCTAATACACGAAAATTGGCACGGAGGGGCACGAATGTACGTATGCCCAACACGACCAATAGGTCATGGCATCACTAACCTGACGTGCTTGCCGTTTGCGTAACGACTGACAATAATAATATGGTGTGTGGCGCGCAAACCCGCTTTCTGTAGCCAGAAATAATTCTGACGATGTGTGGTCTGACGATTTGTTTACGTCAGGTTATGAAAAACGTGGTGGTCACCGATATCGATGTCAACATGTAAGACTTACCCATACATTTTGAAGAACTGACCGCGTAGGTAAAATGTATGAGAAAAAAATTAAATGAAAAAAAAAAAAAAAACCAAAGAAAATGAAACGGTAACAGTGCAACATCGCGTATGCCTCACATTCATGTTACGAGCGATCGCTCGAAAACAAACGTGATTCTCTGTTCAGAGCAGCTGATTGCACGCGTCTGCGAGACAAAAGAGGCTTGCTTTACCCGTCTGGTCATCTCTTTATATTTATTCAAGAGATGAGCAGACTCGCTCTTTAAGTACTCCGGAGCTTCAGCACGAAATTGTGGTGGACGCTATATTGAGGTCATCAGAAAAAAGCGGGAAAGTGCGGTCGGGTGCCCTGTTGGCGCGCACTCAGCTGCCGCGGAAACAATTGTATTTTATGTAACTACTCGTCCACATCTTTTTGTAAAGTCTCTGAACCGGGCGAACGCTAACCTCCGAGAACCGCGAAAACATCTGAAGTTGAGAATGAGTTGTTTGAAACTGTTTTCATTTCGTATGGTGAAGGCTTGAAGTAATGCATGCATCTCGCGCGAACGTTCCTATTAAGGCTATATATATATATATATATATATATATATATATATATATATATATATATATATATATATATATATATATATATATATATATATATATATTGTACTGAATATGAATGACAGACGCTCCGCTGTTACGGAAGACGACGACGACGATCGGTGGCCGTCGTTGTCGCTCGCGCACGCGCTCGCCAGTAGCCAGACCTGCCTGATAAAGAGCCTTTCGCAAAGCAACGTCTGACCTTTTCTTGACGTACAACACCCCTATTTCAAGTGGTGGAGGAGCCGGGGTTCCCGTCAACCTGGAACTTCGCAATCGGACGCTACCATCGCCTTTCACCATGACTGCTCCTGGCCCTTCGCAAGCTGCCGCAACCACGACAGTCTTCTGTACGGGTGTGCCTCGTCAACGCGACCCACCCGTCTTTCGCGGAAACGACGAGCACGACGTGGAGGATTGGATCGTCGAGTATGAAATAGTAAGCGCTTCCAACAAATGGGACGACTGCGACAAGCTCACGAACGTGCGCTTTTACCTCGCTGATGTGGCCAGCCTCTGGTTTAAAAACCATGAGGGTGAAATCACCAACTGGTCGACGTTTAAGACAACCATCGCGGCGGTCTTCGGTCGTCCCGCCGTGCGCCGGCTTCGCGCGGAACAGCGTCTGCGTAGTCGAGTCCAGCGCAGGGACGAGACCTTTACAAGCTACATCGAGGATGTCTTGTCTCTTTGCAAGCGCGTCGACCCATCTCTCGCCGAAATCGACAAAATCAAACACATCATGAAAGGAGTGGACGACGATACGTTCCAGATGCTCGTCGCTCGGAATCCTCAGACTGTCGCCGACGTGGTCCAGCTCTGTCAGTCATATGACGAGTTGCGAAAGCAGCGCGTCTCGACGCGCCGTGCAGCCGAAGATACAGCTGAGGTTTCCGCCCTTGTCAACGACGTCGCCGCTGACCATGCCGTTTTACTGCCGCATATAAAGCAGTTCATCCGCGAGGAAGTGGCGCGTCAACTTTCCCTTGTCACCCGAACACCTGAGCCAGTAACATCATTAGACCCACGTCTACGCCAGGTCATTGAGACACAAGTAGCGCAGGCACTACCGCCATCGCCGCCTACCACTACACCGCTGACGTACGCTGCCGTCGTTTCCAGACCACCAGCCCCACCTGTTTCTGGCACCTACCGGGACACCGGGTACTTCTGCACTACGACGCCGCCCACACGCATGGCACCCCATCCTACCTCGACCACCGGACCTTCTGCCGTTAGCCCATGGCGTACTTTCGACAATCGGCCGATATGTTTTGCGTGCGGTTTTGTGGGGCATATAGCACGCTACTGTCGCCGTCGCAACCTGCAGCCTCAGGATGGTGGGAATTCCACAAATCAAGCTGCTCAGTTTCCCCCACGACCTTCTTCTCCTCTCGCCGACTCGTTTTCCCCACGACGCCCTTTCGACCCCCGCCGGACATCATCGCCCCGTCGCCGATCCGTTTCCCCGATGCATCGCCGCCCTAGCCCCGCACGAGAGGAAAACTGACAGCCGCAGTTCCGGAGGCAAGAACTGCGTTGTCGTCGAACTTTTCAAGACCTCCTCTTTATCCGCCCAACGAAATCGATATAGAAGTAGAAGGTGTCGCCGTACGTGCACTTGTCGACACAGGCGCTGTCGTTTCTGTAATTAGTGAAAAACTGTGCCGCAATTTGAGAAAAGTCACAACGCCTCTTACCAATCTTGCCCTGCGTACGGCGACCTCGCATTACATATCACCGACGGCTCAGTGCACAGCTCGCGTTGTTATTCAAGATGTTTGGTATGCCGTCAAGTTTGTCGTTCTTCCTCGCTCATCCTACGACGTCATACTAGGATGGGATTTCCTTTCTGCCCATCAGGCCCTCGTCGACTGCGCTCGTGCTGAACTGACATTGACGACTCCGTGCCCCGACCTCGACGACCGCAGTGCGCCTAAAGTATTTGCCGCAGCCGACGTCCACATCGCGCCTTTGTATATATATATATATATATATATATATTATATATATATATATATATATATATATATATATATTATATATATATATATATATATATATATATATATATATATATATATATATGTATAATCGCATGTTGCATTTTTTTAAGCTAGGTGCATAAGGGATCTCTGCATTTGAATAATTTTCTGAAGTGATTGAGATATTACACTTCTATTTGTCAATTTCTTAGAGTATTTTCGGTTCAGGCAGCTTGTACAGCAAGAATGGGCGCATTTGTAACTTTGTTCCATGATATCTGGATATTTGTAAAGCATTTTCTATATATTAAGTCTTTTATGCAAAAACTTGTGGAATAAGGTTAGTTTACCTGGCATTGCTTTTCTTTCAAATGCTTGCGCACGGTGAGCCTTGTACGCTACCTCAGAAGCAAAAATAAGCCAACAGCATTGCGGTCGTATGGCCGTCTCTATTCTTTTTTTTTTTTTTTGTTTCCCTTGCGTCTTCCTGGTGTACCAGCTCCGTCCATGATAAAGAGCTAGTGGAGGCTAATTAATCATAGAGCTAATAGTAATGAATTGTCGAATAAAGCGGCGTGCATATGGCTAGCAAACCAGTGGCGACCATGAGTAAAAAGCTCGTAGTGTGAATTAAGTGGTCACTGCGCGCAAGTATTTCAGCTGACTGCGCGTGCAATCTACTTTTTTTTTATTACTCTTAATTCGTGCATGCGTGATGCTATTGCCCGATTACTCGTGCGAATAAGGTTTTTTTTCTTTCTTTGCTTGTGCGTGTCCGTTTTGCGCGTTGTTACACACGCACCAACGTTCTCGAACTCTGTGACCGGAATTAAGCCACGCTGATGCCACTTGACACATGTTTTTTTCCATTCTGTTGTTGCCCCAGCACTAACACAACGCTTAAAGATGGATAAGCTCAATTCCGCACCGCATTATAAAAGTTAAGTAGACTTCAAGTGCCCTGTGTGAAAACTCGGAGCAAAAAAAAGCCGGCAGATCCCACGCATTGTGGGAATCGATGTAATGCGAAGCAGCCAGCAAAGAGCTGCATACATCGTCTTGTATGTCATTCAGGAAAATGCGTGTCATGGTTTTCATGTTAACTCCTATTATTTATGTTCGTCACACAGTAACGTCGCGCAATACCAACTTCGGGGTCGATCAAGCTAAAGAAACGGCCGCCAGCGCCCCATGAGCGTGGCACGCAAGTCATGCTGTACATGACATACGTGTCATGACTTTCATGTTAACTCGTGTTATTTATGTTCCTCACACGGTCACGTCGCAAGATACCAATTTTGGTGTATATCAAGCTAGCGAAACGGCCGCCAGCGCCCCATGAGCGTGGCACGTAAGTCATGCTGTACATGACATGCGTGTCATGATTTTCATATTAACTCGTGTTATTTATGTTCGTTACACAGTCACGTCACAAGATACCAATTTTGGTGTATATAAATGTAGCGAAACCGTCGCCAGCGCCCCATGAGCGTGGCACGTAAGTCATGGTGTGCATGACATGCGAGTCATGATTGTCATGTTAACTCGTGTTATTTATGTTCCTCACACGGTCACGTCGCAAGATACCAATTTTGGTGTATATCAAGCTAGCGAAACGGCCGCCAGCGCCCCATGAGCGTGGCACGTAAGTCATGCTGTACATGACATGCGTGTCATGATTTTCATATTAACTCGTGTTATTTATGTTCGTTACACAGTCACGTCACAAGATACCAATTTTGGTGTATATAAATGTAGCGAAACCGTCGCCAGCGCCCCATGAGCGTGGCACGTAAGTCATGGTGTGCATGACATGCGAGTCATGATTGTCATGTTAACTCGTGTTTTTATGTTCGTCACACGGTCACGTCACAAGATACCATTTTTGGTGTATATAAATCTAGCGAAACCGCCGCCAGCGCCCCATGAGCGTGGCACGTAAGTCATGCTGTACATGACATGCGTGTCATGATTGTCATGTTAACTCGTGTTTTTATGTTCGTCACACAGTCACGTCGCGCAATACCAATTTCGTGGTAGATCAAGCTAGCGAAACCGCCGCCAGCGCTCCATGAGCGTGGCACGGAAGTCATGCTGTACATGACATGCGTGTCATGATTTTCATGTTAACTCGAGTTTTTATGTTCGTGACACAGTCACGTCGCGCAATACCAATTTCGTGGTAGATCAAGCTAGCGAAACTGCCGCCAGCGCTCCATGAGTGTGGCACGTAAGTCATGCTGTACATGACATGCGTGTCATGATTTTCATGTTAACTCGAGTTTTTATGTTCGTCATACAGTCACGTCGCGCAATACCAATTTCGTGGTAGATCAAGCTAGCGAAACTGCCGCCAGCGCTCCATGAGCGTGGCACGTAAGTCATGCTGTACATGACATGCGTGTCATGATTTTCATGTTAACTCGTGTTATTTGTGTTCGTTACACAGTCACGTCACGCAATACCAATTTCGGGGTATATCAAGCTAGCGAAACGGCCGCCAGCACCCCATGAGCGTGGCACGTAAGTCATGCTGTACATGACATGCGTGTCATGATTTTCATGTTAATTCGTGTTATTCATGTTCGTTACACAGTCACGTCACAAGATACCAATTTTGGTGTATATAAATCTAGCGAAACCGCCGCCAGCGCCCCATGAGCGTGGCACGTAAGTCATGCTGTACATGACATGCGTGTCATGATTGTCATGTTAACTCGTGTTTTTATGTTCGTCACACAGTCACGTCGCGCAATACCAATTTCGTGGTAGATCAAGCTAGCGAAACCGCCGCCAGCGCTCCATGAGCGGTGCACGGGAAGTCATGCTGTACATGACATGCGTGTCATGATTTTCATGTTAACTCGAGTTTTTATGTTCGTGACACAGTCACGTCGCGCAATACCAATTTCGTGGTAGATCAAGCTAGCGAAACTGCCGCCAGCGCTCCATGAGTGTGGCACGTAAGTCATGCTGTACATGACATGCGTGTCATGATTTTCATGTTAACTCGAGTTTTATGTTCGTCATACAGTCACGTCGCGCAATACCAATTCGTGGTAGATCAAGCTAGCGAAACTGCCGCCAGCGCTCCATGAGCGTGGCACGTAAGTCATGCTGTACATGACATGCGTGTCATGATTTTCATGTTAACTCTTGTTATTTATGTTCATTACACAGTCACGTCACAAGATACCAATTCTGGTGTATATCAAGCTAGCGAAACGGCCGCCAGCGCACCATGAGCGTGGCACGTAAGTCATGCTGTGCATGACATGCGTGTCATGATTTTCATGTTAACTCGTGTTATTTATGTTCGTCACACAGTCACGTCGCAAGATACCAATTTTGGTGTATATCAAACTAGCGAAACGGCCGCCAGCGCACCATGAGCGTAGCATGTAAATCATGCTGTACATGACATGCGTGTCATGATTTTCATGTTATGACTTGTCATTTATGTTCGTCATACAGTCATGTTACGCCATACCAATTTTGGTGCACATTCGATGAACCAAGCGACCAGGAGAGCACAAAGTCTTAGGCGGCTAGATAGATAGATAGATAGATAGATACGGTCAAAGTCGTCAAAGTCGCAGAAGTTCGCTAAGAAATGCTTCGCATTTAAAACTACAGCGCGTAGCAGACGCCCCTCGCTTTCCGCGCGCTTTCCGAGCGCGGAAAGCCCACGGGTCCTATAGCGGCGCGGCGTGGGAGTTCACGGCAAAAGGCCCACGCGGGAGCCGGCGCTTTGGACACACCCCGTATTCTAGGTCACTCTAACGGTGCTGTAAATGCTGTAAACACGACGTTCTTGACGTTTGAGATCAGTTCTTTGGCCGCTATGACAGGCTGCTGTGTGCCACGATGTACTAGTTCGCACGCGAGAGGCCAGCGGATGTTTCGCTTCCCTCGCAACTGCCAGCGAAGAAAAAAATGGGAAGCACAAGTGAAACGCGATTGCTGGCATCCGACCGACAGCACCAAGATATGCGAGGTTAGTTGTTGTCCCGCATGTGGCCGTGCATTTTTTATCGCTGGCGGTGAGCATGCTGTTAAAGAAATCCTTAATCATTGCGTGAAGCTGCTTTTACAAAGAGGATGTTAAGCTTTGCGTTAAGCCGTGCGGAGTGATAGATGCTTCGGCTACCTTGCCGATAAGCTTAGATAAGCTTGGTCAAGACAAGTTAATCATGCTCGTAGCTCATGCTAAATAAGTATAGTCAAAACAATCAATAGTAATCGATACAAATCAATACTGACTGATACTCAGTGATACCAATTAAGCCGCCGGATTAAACCAGGGTAAGCTTAGAAAAAGCCTATTTAAGCCAGCATATCGCAGCCTAATTGAGTTTGGACAAGCCAATTTAACGCTAGTCGATACCATTCGATACTGATAAATACCTATCAAGTGGGATTAGGCAAGATTAGGGATTATGTTGGATCACGATAATTCGGTCCAAGATGAGATGGCATAGCCGTGAGGTAGGTTAGACCCGACTAGGCTATGCTCTTTCGGATTAAGCATGACTAAATCAATCCGGGTTAATTAATCCTCAACAAGTCAATGTTGAGTGAATTGAGAATGACTAGCCGTTTTGGTGACTGCGTATGGTCACAGTAGGCCAGTAGGCCGATCCCACTAAATTCGATTAAGCTGGATTTAAGGTAGTCCGAATCTTCAACCACACAATTATGAGTAAGTTGAGATTGCCTAGCCAGTTGGATGACAGCGTATGGCCACAATAAGGCAATGTGGATTAAGCCGGATTAAGCTAATCCGGACTAATGTAATCCCAAACCAGCCAATTTCAATAAATTCAGTTTGTCTAGTCATTTTGGTGATAGAGCATGGCCACAAAACAGTGTAGATTAAGCCGGATTAAGCTAATGCGAAGTGAATTTGGAGTGAGATTGTTTTGTCTGCTGGATGGCCTGAGCGTGACCACGTTAAGCCAGCCCGGATTAAACTAATCCTAAGGAAATCTGTTTTGAGTAAGTTGAGATTGCCTATCCATTGGATGACTGAGTATGGCCACAATAAGACAGTAGAGATTAAGCCGGATTAATCTAGCCCGGATTAAGCCGGATTAAGCTAATCCGGACTAATGTAATCCCGAACCAGCCATTTTGAGTAAATTCAGTTTGTCTAGTCATTTGGATGATAGAGCATGGGCACAAAACAGTGTGGATTAAGCCAGATTAAGCTAATCTGCATTAAGCTAGTCACAAGCGCGTGAATTTGGAGTGAGATTCCCTTGCTTGTTGGATGTCTGAGCATGGCCACGTTAAGCCAGCCCGGATTAAGCCGGATTAAGCTAATCCGAATTAGGCCAATTCTAAAGAAATCTATTTTGTGTAAGTTGAGGTTGCCTAGCCAGTTGGATGACTGAGTATGACCACAATAAGACAGTAGGGATTAAGCCGGATTAGGCTATTCGGCATTATGCTGGTCACGAGCAAGTGAATTTCGAGTGAATTTAGATTGTCTAGCCTGTTGGATGCCCGAGCATGGCCACGTTAAGCAATCTGTATTAAGCCAGTTTAATTTAATCCAAAATAAACCAATCCTGAACAAGTCCATTTGGAGTAAGTTGAAAGGGCCTAGCCATTTAGACGACCGAGTATGGCCACAATAAGACAATATGAATAAAGCCTGATAAAGCTATCATGGATTAAACTAATCCTGATCAAGGCAATTTTGAGTAAGTTGAGCTGGCCCAGCTAGATTTATGACCGTGTATGGCAAGATTAAGTCTATTCGGATTAGCGCGGATTAAGCTAGTTCGAATTGACCCGACCAAAGCATCACTAACAAACTCTTGTGAAGTTACACACTTAACCGTTCCCGCCAAAACTACTCAAAGCTCAGATATTCTATCGCGGAGCTAACCATGAGACCAGGTCGCGCCAAAACTTCCCGCCAAAAGTCTTCGGCACTGAGCCAAGTGGGTCACGTCAACACTTCGTGCAGCTGAAACTCTCTACACCCCAGCCATCTCCTCACAACACGTGCAGTGACCGGAGTGACTCGTGTGTAGAGATTGAGTGAAATCACTTTATTGAAGGTCTGGCGGGGACGCGAACACGATGTCTACCCCGACGTATAACACGTGTGAAGTGCGGCAGCCGTTTAGCTACAACTTTGCCAATCTGGGCCTAGCCAGAAGACCACCAGCTGCGTTGTGACCCTTGCGCGACTTCATGCAAGCTGCCCGCATTTTTTTGATGGGCGCTTATACTGAACAGCTTCACAACGATGAACTTACACTCTGAGAAATTTACAAACAGGGCTGCACAGAACAGGAAAATTACCATCCCTGTTCAATGTTTTGCAGTACAGATTTAATGGACTGCTTAATGTGCCACTCAATTTCAGCTCCATTTCGAGGACAGCCAGTTCGAGGCAAATCGTCAGGATGGGCGCCGGTTGTTGAAGTGTACAGCCATACCTACACTTTTTGATTTCATGCGTAAGTAGCTGTTCTTTGTGATTCCATGACAGATGTGTTTGCCGCAGCTATTGAGCAGGTGGTGCGATGAGCTTTAGTACACACGACTGAAGACCGTTGGTGCGGCTGTTCACATGAGTACGGACATGTCGATCGAGAAACCAGGCCTATCCACAATTGTAATGAATGCGATGAGCTGTTCTTTCAGTAATGTTGCTGTGTGTAGCGAAACATCATTTTTAACAGCGGAGTTGTTTAAGTTTATTGAAGCTCCGGGATGGTCCGCACAAAACTGGGCGGGTATGCACCACAGAAAGCGGATATGTGCCATGCAGCTCCTTGCTAAGCATAGTGCATAGCAAAGGGGCCGTAAAGGAAGGGAGGTGAGAAGGACTTGTGTGAGAATGAGGAAGGAAGGAAAGGAGGAGGACTGAGGGTAAAGCATTGCATAGCCTTGTGTATTACAATTTAGCGAAGTGCTGGGAAAGGGAAGTAAGGGTGTGGAGAGGTGATATTAGGGCACGGAAGAGGAAACGGAGGTGTTGAGAGGGCAAACCATAGCATAACGGTGCATAGTATAGTACAGGAAAGGGGTGGAAGTGAAGGTGAGGAGTAATGTGAGGGGAAAGAGGAGAGAATATAGGAAGGTAAAGTGTAAAGCATGGCATAGCCATGCCTAGTATAGTAATGGATTTAGCGTGAAAGGTAAAATGAGGTTGAGGAGGAGAGATGTGAGGGTAAGGAGGCCAAGGCCACCATCTCCGATGTGTCCTCATTCTATGCACAATTTCTTTCTTTTTCGATTCTTAGCCTTTCTGTTCACTTAACATTTAGAGCTAATGTGTACAGCCATAATGAAAGAGAAGGGCATTCGTCTTTTTGGTAAAGTCGTGTTTACTCCATCTTAACCAGACAGAACATCGAACTGGCTCACGCACTGCACCGGATGTGGCGTGACTGATAGAGGAAGAATTAGTAGAGAGCAGTGCAATATACATTGCAGGCCTAGAGTAAATGAAGGCAATAAATATTTTGAAAGGAAGGAAGGAAAACGGAGCTCGTGGTCTAGCTAGGTTTGGCACCGACCAGGGGCCCGCGTCTGCGGGACGTCCCGTGCAGTTGTTTATGCCTCTTTATGCCACGGAGGTGGGACACCCTTGCCGCATCACTACAAGTGTGACATCTTTGCTCTTTGAAGATTTACTTTTTTATATACGATATCAATTATATGGGCACTCTGATGGGGTTTGTGCCGTCGGCGTCGCCGTCATGCTACGTATGAACTCCCGATTGATAAGTGCGCGGTTGCTTCCCTAGCGACGTAGACATGGCGGGCTCATTTTATACCTGCTTCAGTCGCGTTTGCCGGCACCGCATGCGTGCTCTTACCCACACAGAACATACGACGCACGAGTCGTTATATGATAGCGACGGCAAAAACAAAAAAGCTTTATTTTTTTGTGTTTACTTTGCAGCTCGGCCAAAGGTCCGGAAACTTCCCTCAAAGAGAACAGCTCCTACAGTAAACACAGCTGATGCCTGTGAAAGCTCTCTATTGGCCTCGAGATCTTGGAGTGGCGCCCTCTCGCGTGTGACGTCAGAGCGGGGACTCCGCTCTCAACCGCGCTGCAGCAGCCGCTGCTCCTGTATGCGGATCGTCTGCTTCAGGCGCGAACTTTGTCGAACGAACAGCCTAGCGACGGTCAACTAACGCCTGCAACGAATGTTTTAGAGTGTAATCATGAACTTGTTTTAGTTGCGGCTCAATTGACAGGGCCAAAAAATCCCCCGGATGGCCGATGAGTGCGCTGATGCCACCGACCGCATTGCTGGTAAGAAAGTGAAACTATGTGTGAGTGTTCTCGCTCGTTATCGTGTTTCCGCCGTACGATACTAATTAGTTTGGATGGTTCTTTCGATATTTCAGTAAGCGTGCCGTTCTCCAGCATCTACAAGTATGCAGATAAAGCTTGTGAAAGGTCGCGGTGCCTCATCGAGGGCGAGGCGGTCTACGACGGAGGCCACGTTGTTGAATGCGCGGTCGAGGCCGTCAACGGAGATCGCATCACCGTCGCAGCTCTCGTCCTGCAAACCATAGGCGTGCGCAGGCGTGCCCCCCCCCCCCCTGCCCCCCCTGTGCGCACGCCTATGCTGCAAACAAGTGCGCAAGTGCCGCCTTGTTGCACAACCCCCTGCCGATGCCCATGATCGCAGTTTGTCCCGTAATGTTGGTTCAGTGACAACGATATTACGTTGTAGTTCATATTAACACCGCACATGGCCGTCACATGGGTATTAGAATATAGCAAATAGTTAATCGCTGATTATACCACGCACAGGGCCACAGAGATTAACGTGGCAAAGGCAAGCTGGGTCGAGTTTCACGCCATGCAGCCTTACAAAAAGCTTAAAGAGCTCCGTTTTTAAAAAAGTGTCTGCACTGCCTCAGGTGAAAACTTTGAGAGAATATGCACTAAACAGCGGCAACAGGTTTCGCTTATGAATTTATGATAAGCAGTCCGCTAGGCGTGCGCTTGCCTTTATAAGTAAAATACGTATGTACACCATCCAAATGCAGCCGTAGTCTCAAATATCCTGTGCCGCTCAGCTGAGCTCACGAGGCGCGCTTTCCTGCGAGGCGATTCGGAGGCCGCGTCGTCAGCTCCTTGTCTAGGGGCCTTCGCGGCAGGTTGTGGGACGGCACCGCGCCTGGTGTAAGTCGCCTATGCTTAGAGCCTGCGTGCAATAAACGGCTTAAGTATTGGCGAGGCGCTTAAACGTGGTTACAAGCTTACCTAAGAGTGTCGCGTACGGTGGGTAGCAGAAGTCACTGTCCGCGAAGTGCTTGCTGCACACGGTCGATGAAGGTGTGGGGCGCTTACCCATTCTGAGCTTGACTATCCACTTCTTCAGCTTTGGGTCCTTAGGATAGTTGTGAAAGCTATTCACGAGTGGAAGAAGTACACTGAGGCACAGAGCAGTACTTCACTAGAGTTACTGTATATGCTACCTTACAGTAACGCTATACTTCACCATTGCGCAGCACTCCCCGCGGAGACAAGCGGCCGCAGTTCTAACAAAAAAAGAGCTGTAGTTCTAAATGAACGTTAAAAGCAGACCCGCGGTTGTTCGAAGAGCGTCAGTAGACACCATCCGCAAGATAATGAACTGAACTGCTTTTTTGTTGAGATTTACCACAACGGTGGTTTCAACACGGCGCTGGGCCGATGTAGCAGACGAAAGCGCACGAATCCCCGCTCTGACGTCATACAGGCGCCGTTCGCAGCGCCGCCATCGGTCGCACACCAGGCCACTCGACAGCGGACAAAGATGGTATAGCTGATAGTGACCTGGACGAGAGCAACCCTGGTATGAATGCTAGCGATCTTATGCAACTGGGAGATACAACCAGCTCGGACGAAGTGCCAGTTGATCTGCGTTCACTTTCATCAAGCGAAGTGCTCAAAGTTTTGCAAGACTTGCAGAAGAAGCATGCATTACTGCAAGAAAGGTTCACTGACACTAAGAAAAAAATGCAAGCAGAAACAAAGAGAACAACGCGCCTCGAGCGCCGCATGGCAGCCCTCACATCAAACCTCAAATTTCTGAACGAGGACCAAAAAGCTGCCCTCCAGAAAAAGGAACCATAAAGGCTGTCATTGGAGCACTCAAACAGTTAGGAAGGCACTCCAGCTGAAATTTGGCTGTGGATTGACAGGTTATGACTTATTGCTGGAACAGGGTATCCCATTGCGGTCAAGGAGAACATTGTGCAGAAAACTTCAGCACTTGCCTTTCCAGCCAGGTGTGCTGACCGAAATTTATTTCACGAAGACAAAAGTTGCCACGATGAGCGACGTAGAAAAGGACTGCATCTTGTTTTTAGACGAAATGGAAATCCGAAGTGGCGTTGAGCTTGACCATGGCTGCGACTCTTTTCTTGGAATGACAACACTACCTGAGAGCAACCAACTGGCCAACCATGCGCTGGTCTTTATGGTTGGTGGTATCAACAGCCGCTGGAAACAGGTTATCGCGTATCACTTCGCAGGGGCTTTATGTACCTGGCGATGTTTTAAAGGACCTCGTTTTCAAGCTCGCCAAGCTCTGTCAGGAAATTTCTCTTCGTGTGTGGTGTGTCACAGTGTGACATGGGCTCGTCTAATCGCGCAATGTGGCGAGCATTGAACTTGTCGAACTCGCGCAACTCTGTGACTGTGTGCAGTGTGCCTCACCCTTGTGACAAGGAGAAGGAGTTGTTCTTCTTAACCGGACCCTGCTCACGTGCTTAAAAATATACGAGGGCACCTTGTAAGGAATGACGTCATGCAGTTCGATGAGGAGACTCTCTCAAAACATAATTTGCCGTGTGCCCAAATTTCAATCAGCCATGTCCAAGAAATAATTCGCTTGCAGGGCGAAGAACAACTTCAAGTGGCCCCAGGTCTAAGTGCTGCTCATGTGTCGGATGGGCACTTCACGAAAATGAAAGTGGGCATAGCAGTTCAAATGGTCAGAGAGTCCCCTGCAGCCACCAGGTATTTCATAGAAAAAAAAGAAGCTCCCAGCTGACGCAGAAACAACTGCCTAGTTTTTTGAGCTTGTTTTCAAGTGGTATAGGGTGATGACAGCCTGGCATCCTGTGGTTGCATTGAGCTTCTTGGATATGCAGAAATACAAGGAGGCCATCTCTGCTTTGGACCTCGCATCCGAAGTGTTTAGGGGATTGTGCATAGGAGTTCGGAAAGTTTGGAAGCCGTGCCAATCAGGGGTTCTCATGTCTACGGATGTTGTCATGAAGCTCCATGTATTACTACTTCACGAATGTGGCTACAAGTTTGTGCTCACTGGCAGGCTTGCACAGGACTGTTTAGAGAACCTTTTTTCAGTCATTAGAATGAAGAAACCAGTTCCGAGCTCATATGACTTAAATCGTCTCAGTGAGCCAGTTCTTGAAGGTGCCGAAGACTTCTGGCTACGACATCGATGAAAGTGCATATTTGGTAGACTTCTTGTCCGGGGAAATACAGCAAGTGAAAAGCACTGGCGAGCCGGAAGACAGTGAAGATCGCAACGACGAAAATGTGGACTTGCAGCCAGTTTCTTCTATAGAGGGAGACATTCTAGCACACCTGGCTGGTTTCTTACTGAAGCCAATAGTCTCTGCTGTTGAGAAATGTGGAGATTGCACTGAAATGCTGCTGGCTAAACGATCAAAAAACGAGCACGGACTTACTCAGTTGAAAGAGTATGTTAAAGGTGGTAATAACTTAATATATGCAAGTCGACATGTTCTCGACGTTGTCGTTCAATGTGAAAGTGTATTTAAGCACATCTGTGACACTGAAAAACTTAGCCTTTTAAAGCAGCCAATGAAGACGTTGAAAGCAGCTGTAAGCAAACATGTCGATGTGCCACAAATTTCCTGTGCCAGGCATCCAGATGTAACCGAAAAGCTGCTAAGCCACTTTGTTTCGGGTCGACTTCGCATTTATACGCGCTGGTTGAACACGCCGGAGCAGCCGGACAAGTCGTATGGCAGCAAGACGGTTTCAGGTGCAAACCTTGAGTGATAGTACCGTATATACTCGAATGTAACGCGAATTGTTTTTCCAGATTTTTGCTACCTAAAGTCGACCCTCGCGTTACAATCGAATACCAAAATAACTATATCTTCTTCCTAGACGCAACGAAAAGTCATCCCTCGCGTTACAATCGTGGTCGCGCTACAATCAAGTAAATACGGTACCATGCTTTTTTTTTGGTGTTGCTGATGGCGTGCTGCGATTCAAAGAGCTGAAATATGTGCTTTTTTTTTAACAGTGATGTTGTTCTGGTGTAAATAGTAGAGGTGTTCCAAATGTATTCGTTTGTGATCGTCAACGTGTTTCCCTTTTTTATTGTGTTCGTTGGCATTACAACATGTTGTTCATACAGGTAAACTTGTTCCCTCTAACTAGTTTATTTCACCTTTATTTTTCTTTAGTCCATATCATTGTTGCGAAACTGCGACCAATTAAATGCGACTCAATTGGTGCAATAAAACCATATATGAGTGCTTCAACGTTCTCTGATTTTCTCAATTTCTGCCAAAGATACAAATATCTTGTTTAGAGCATCATAAGTATAACATTAGCAGCGTCAGACCTAAATGATGTGATTTAGCTGTATTTTTTTTCATACGCTATCTTGCGGGTACTGCTTAGAAGCGTTAGGTAGATAACTGCAATAATGAAACATAGGGTTAGTAATTACTCATTTGGATCATGCTTTTTGTTTGTGGAAGAATCCCTCAGGAATGAAACACCGCACAGGAGAATCAGCAAATTTTCACATGATAATTTATGCAAATGATGAAAGTCCAAGTTGAAGGTAAAGATAGATAACTGTAAGAGCAGTTCAGTGCACATGTACAAGAATCAATTGAAGCTGAGTTGGAGCAGGAATTTCGGCGACAACGTTTATACTTGCGGAGGAAGAAAAAAAACACTCCGAACTGAAAACAAAACTCAAAACCATGATACCGCGAAAACGTTTTGTGACCTATGACATGTACGTGATGGGTATCCATTGTGAGCGAAGCGCACAAAACGTAGACGGAAAAGAGGAGAACGACACAAGACAGGCGCTAGATAGCGCCTGTCTTGTGTGAAGAGGAAGAAGAAGCCGATTCGTTCGTGGAAGAAGAATCTCTGCTTCCTCCTCGAATGCTGCTGGGCCTGGGTCGGGCGGCAGGATCCTGCTAAGTAGAGAGCTTGGATTGTTTTTATTTCATAGTTCTTTTTGGGGGGGTGGTATAGATTTTCTCTGAGTGCAAGCGAGTCAGACTATCTTGATGTCTGTTTCTTCGCCTGGTCAAGGGCAATCCCCTTAGCTAGCCTCTATACCGGCCAAGGGTTGCCCGATTGATTCCTTTGTATGCAGTGGAGTCAAGAATGTCCCTGTGGCTATGGTACCGACCGATGGAGGTACTATTCCGATGAAGAATCCGAAGGCGATTCAAGTGGAACTTCGCAAAGCCTCTTCTCACTTTCAGAAGATCACCGAGGTCTGTAAATTTGGTCGAGGTGGTATCCTTTGCTGCTCTCCAGATCAGGATTGTGTCCGAGAGCTTCTGAATTGTTCTGAGTTCACAACACATCCGGTGAGCCCGTTTATTCCAGCACATCTCGCATGTATGAAAGGAATAGTCCGCGGGGTAGATACAAGCCTGACACCTGCAGAAATTCTGGATTTATTTTCAGTAGCAGGCGCAGTCTCCGTCTATAGGTGCACCCGACTGATCGATAATCGGAAATCACCGACCGAATCGGTGATAGTGACTTTTGCAGGTACAGTAAGACCATCAGAGATTAATGCCTGGCCCTTTATATACAAGGTCGAGTCACTATCCCCGGGACCACTACAATGTTTCAAGTGCTGGCGCTATGGCCACAGCGTAAAAGGGTGTAGGTCAGGTGCTAGATGCCGTTGGTGCGGAGAAAGTCATGACAGCCGCGACTGCAATTCTGAGGAAGAGAAGTGCTGCTTGTGTAATGGAATGCACCCGGCAGACTCTTCAGATTGTGTGGCAAAAGAACGAGAACTGAGTATACTAGAAATTGTGGAGCGCAGGCGTTGCTGCCGGAGGGAAGCAGTTGCGGAACTTCATGAAAGGTCGAAAGGCTATGCAGGCGTAAGAGCTCGTCATGTCGCTACTATGGGTGCATCATTTGGAAATGTTATTGCAGAGGCCATAGAGAGTGCTACAGAAAAGGCAATGGAACGTCTCGTGAACAATCTTGTTGAAGCCTTAGCACAAATGTTTTCAAATCAGGTGGCACTAATGCTCAGTACAGTGTATATGAAATGTCAGGATTCTCATGATTTCTTGGTTTCAAAGAGTACAGAAATAGAAAAACCGACAACTCAGCAGCGATCTATGTCTCCACAAGCTGGACCTGCCAAGAAGGTAGCGCAGGCTGATCCAGAACCTATAATAGATTATTCTGACGACTTTGCAGATATGGACACGGAATCTCAAAAGTCGCTGAAGCGCACCAGATCCCCCCCTTCAAAAATGTCTCCCCAAAAGTCGAAATCGAAAAAGTACCAGTCAAAAAAGGACTTTTTTGAGAACCTCTCGAAACAAGACTTGTTGAAAAACGATATCTTGGATCAAGCAATTTCTGCTACGGTTCTAGCGTCAAAATAGGCTCACTAAAAATCTTGCAGTGGAATTGCCGATCGATTTGGTCGGCAACCACAGATTTATCATATATTTCTTCGCAATTTTCCCCAGACATAATTGCTATTCAAGAAACCTGGCTTACAGATGGTCAAAAATTTTACCTAGGAAATTACCGAGTATTTCGTTTGGATCGACCTGGCAGAGGTGGTGGACTGGCCTTCTTAATATCAAATAAATTTAGTCACAGAGCCAAGATAGCTTATCAGTGTATGGCTAATAATTACGAAATTTTGGTGTTAGACGTAACATTGCCGAACTGCTCTCCTTTTTCTTTTGTTAATGCATACTTCCCGGCAGGCGTACAAGACACGAGATGTCTAGATGTCATGGTAGCCTCCTGTAGAAAGGATATACTACTGACTGGTGACTTCAATCCCCACCATGTGTCTTGGGGATTTAGAACAGATATAAGTGGAAGACGCTTGTGGCAATGGACTCTAGACAATAATTTATCTTGTATGAATACAGGAGTTGTTACATTTGTCAGAGGTCAATCTAAGCCGGCTAGAGACTTGACTTTTTCCAGCTCCTCCTTAAGTATATCCTCGTGGAATACTTTAGACTGCGCTTCAAACAGTGACCACCTTCCTATTAGTTTCGAAATTAACTTCCCGAATATATTTCGAACTGGAAAAATTGGTTCATTCGTAAGTTATGTTAAATTAAAAAAAGACCTAAAGGCAACTTTGATTCCTCGCAAGGACATGCAGGAAGATATTAGGGCTATGAGCCTGTGTGCGGTATTAAAAAGATCATTAAAAATTCAACTTTTGCATTGAACTCGAACACAGAAGGATCATTTAGCCCTTGGTGGAATGCGGAATGTATGAGAGGTTATAGAAAACGAAAAGCAGCGTGGAAACAACTTCTACTCAAACAGTCCCCCGAAAATTGGTGTGATTACAAATACATGGCAGCAGATTTTAAGCGCACTGTACGCAAAGCAAAAGATGACCGTGATATTAACAAAGCTAATTACCTTTCTAAGTCAAAAAACAACAAGGCGCTTTTTAGATTTTTACGCTCTAGAAAAATGATACCACCATCAGCAAATATTGATTCTACAATTCTCTCTCCTCGTGAACTCTCTGAATTATTAGAAAATATCGCTAAAGGATTAGAAGATAGGTTCATGTCAATTATGCCTATGCACATTATAAATCCAATGGCAGGTGAGGAATTCAGTGAGGTTACATTAACAGAACTGGCGGATGTAGTGAGGCATTTACCTCCTGCAGCACCAGGGCCGGATGGGGTGTCCGCTACAATAATAAAAGTGTTGTACGAAATTTCCCCTCATGAAATCCATAACATGGTTAATTATTCGTTGAAAAATTCTTGGATACCTGCAGACTGGAAGCTTTCCAAAATAATTCCGATACTGAAAAAACAGGGAGTTGGGTTTGCGCTTGACAATATAAGGCCAATTTTGACAATATAAGGCCAATTTCTCTCACGTCTAACCTGATCAAGTTGATAGAAAGAGTTTTGAATGCATGAATAATCAAATATATTGATGAGAACTCAATCCTAAACCCGAGTCAAATTGGCTTCCGATCTGGGTGCTCCATATGGTGTGCGCACGTGGACTTGGAGAGTCGCATACAGCTGGATCGGCGCCGACGAGAATATTGTGCGCTAGTGACCCTAGATTTAGCGAAGGCGTACGATAAGGTGGAGCATACAATTCTAATACAACAGATGATACATTACCAATTTCCAACCTACATAACCGCATGGGTTGCACAGTTTTTAAGGGAAAGAGAATTTTATTGCTTCCAAGGAGGTTGTTCTTCTAACAGATATAAGCAGAAACGCGGTGTGCCACAAGGGGCAGTGGTATCGCCTGTTTTGTTCAATATTTTCATGAGCTCCATTCCAACCCATCGCGATATTCAATTATATGTGTAAGTGGACGACATTGCATTCTTCGCAACGAATAGTGACTTGCACTCTCTTTACCAGACATTACAAAATTATATCAATATGTTAGAAGCATGGCTTCAAGATATTCATATGTCGTTAAATGTCAACAAAAGCGCGCTTCTCGCGTTTTCGTTTAGGGACCCGGTCAACATCTCACTAATGTATGGTCAAGAAATCATTCCCCAAGTTGATTCCCTTAAGTGCTTAGGCATCATATATAACGGAACATTAAATTGGAGGAATCACATTGAACAAGTTGGCTCTAAGGCAACACGCGCCATGTGGTGGCTGCGTAAGCTTGCAAACAGGAAAACGGGGTTGCAAAGAAATACATTGATAATGATTTATAAAATGTATGTGCGGCCTATTATGGAATTCGGGTGTGTATTATTTTCTGGAAGCGCGAATTATAAAATGAACCCTTAATATACTACTAGAAAGGGAAGCTTTGCGCTTGTGCCTTGGTCTTCCCAAGTTTGTGGCAAATAATGTGTTGTATATCGAAGCGCGAATACCATATTTGATGAATAGACTCAAAATCCTTACAGTTCAAACCTTTTCAAACATATATAATTCGCCTCAGAATCAGTTATTTTACGTTTTTATGAAAGATCCAAGCCTATTTTTTGAAAAACATTGGTCGCGCTTACACCCCCCCCCCCCCAAATTATATTCGTTCAGGCGCTGCTAGAACCATTGAAAGTTAAAATTAAACATATTGGCTCGACACTTACAAATCATTCAAAACTTGACATAGATTTTGATAATATTTTTCCTTCGACTACGAAACAAATGCCATTACGGTATTTAAATTATCAGTTGTAAGATTACATTGCGCACCTGACAACTAACAATATAATTACGACTGATGCATCCGTAGCAAACGAAAAGGCTGGGGTAGGCATCTTCTCTCCTTCTCTTGACTGGTCTTTTCCTGTTAGACTTCCAGATTACACACCTATCTTCATTGCAGAATTATTTGCTATTGTTCTGGCTCTACAAAAGCTTCCTTCAAGCGAATCAGAAGCAGTTATAATTACAGATGCTCTTTCAGTATGTTCGGCGCTCTCTTCGGCGACAAACTTACCGCTCATTAATATGTTTCATCATTTAGTACCGGCAAACTTGCGAAAAATTCAGCTGTTATGGGTACCAGGCCACTGCGGAATGTATTTAAATGAGATGGCGGACACATTAGCCACAATATCTTTAAGGGGACCCATTACACCGATTATACCCGATACTGCTTACGCGACAGCAGTAAGATATTGAAATGCGTGTCTGCTTAATGAAATAGGCAAATTTTCATGGGATAAATTCAGCGACTTCGCACATCTAAGATTTTGCTGGAATAAGCAGTGGTGTGTATCACGGCAAGTAGGAGTTACTGTCACCAGACTACGCTGCAGAATTCCGAAGCTGAATTATTATTTACACAAAGCTGGACTCAGCGCGTCTCCGTTATGTCAGTTTTGTGGTGAAATAGAGACAATAGAGCATTTCTTTTTATTCTATCAGCGGTATTCTAATCAGAGAAAAAGATGCCTCATCGCTCCCCTTCAAAAGTTAGGATTACAAATCAATGTTCCGCAAATTTTATCATTTGGTGGCATTACATTAGGTTATAGCCACAGGGAGGTCCACTATGCAGTGTTTAATTACATACAGGAAACAAAAAGATTACCATGCTAGTTTATATTGGCTTATTTTCATTATTACTTCCAACCGTTGTTACATCCGTCAAACATCACACCTGATAGGCTGACTGTGTGCCCTGAAGAATTTTCAAGTATTAGCTATGTTTTTTTTTCTCTCTCTTTTAGTCTAAAATTACAACGTTTATCTTTAGCCTAATAAGTATTTACCTCAAAGATCCTGCCGCCCGGTTCTTGGCCCATCCCCCTTTGTGGGTGAGCGCCACTAGTAAGAGGTCATCATCATCATCATCATCTTGTGTCGTTCTCCTCTTTTCCGTCTACGTTTTTTGCGCTTCGCCCATAATGAATCCTCACCATATAGCTCAATTTGCAGTTTTGTTAAACGTGACGGGTATGTCATCTAAATTTGTTTAACAAGATGGCCACGAGAGCACCACGACCGTCTCATGTGCATCATGACGTACATAACAGCATCTACATGTCATGAATTCACGTTTGTCATACACATACCGTGTCATGCTAAATTCCGAAACCACCAAGACCGCGTCATGTATGTTATGACGTACATGACATTTATTACATGATTCTCGTGTAGAGATCAGTCATTTGTGTTCGTCAGACACTTGTCACGCCATGCCAATTCCGTTATATATCAATTAATAAAACCGGCGCTAAAGTACCATGACCGGCTCATGTATGTCATGATGTATATGACATGATTTTCATGTTGCGACCAGTCATTTATGTTAGTCATGCGCTCTTGTCATGCCGTGCCAATTTTGTTATGCATCATGGATAACAAGGTACGAAGATTACGCCTTTGCTGCCGGACTCAACACAGCCATCGACGAGGTGCAAGCGCGAACACTCTTATATTGCATGGGTTCTCAAGCACGTAGCGTCTTGTCGTCGCTAGGACTGTCTGCTCCAGAAAACCTCCCGTTTGCGGAAATCAAGGCTAAGCTCCCCTCGCATTTTGTTCACCCTGTCAATGAGATTTACGAGAGCCGTCGATTTCACTGCCGAGTACAACAACAAGGGGAGCCAGTGGACGAATTCTTTACAGCACTTCGGAATCTTGTCAAACGTTGTGGGTACAACAACGCCGAGGTCGAAGACCGACTTGTGCGAGACAAGTTTGTCGTTGGATTGCGGAACGAGACGCTGTCGGATCAAATGTGCCGATGTACTAAACTTTCGGCAGAGGAAGCGTTGTGCCAATTGCATATTCATGAAGCAGCCGAAAAAGAGTGTCAATCCCGCGCAAGTCTCAGCAAGAGCGGGGCCTTCGACAGCTTAAACGTGGACGCGGCGCAACGCGCGAAGAACGCGTCACCGCGTCGCAGGAAGTCTGTGCAGCCAACTCGGTCTACTTGCGATTACTGCGGCCGTGGTCAACACTGTCGAAAAGAATGCCCAGCTCGCAAGGCCACTTGCAATTTCTGCAAGAAGCAAGGTCACTTTATTGCTGTTTGCCGGGCCAAGCATCGGAAGGAGCTGTTAGGTTCAGTTGAACTTCACGTGCTTAGTACGCGTCGGGCACGATATGCCGACATTCATGTGAATGGTCACCTCGCACACTTCAAGATAGACTCGGGAGCAGAAGTAACGGTGGTATCGCCTTCTTTTCCTAGATTACCGGCTGTTTTGGATAAAGTGGATGCCGAGGTGTCTGGTCCTGGAAATCAGATTGTGCGTTCTGGGAACTTTCACTGCTAATTTGCAGTGGCATAACAAGGTCTCTGTGCAAAGACTGTATGTCATTAAGAACCAGACGACACACCTTCTGGGATTACCGGCAATTGTAGACTTGGGCATCGTTCAGTTTTTGGACTCTGTAGAAGGTATTCCGTCACCCCAAGCTAGAATTTTTCGTGGCCTCGGGGAAGTGCAAGAAGAATACCATATTCACGTTGCTCTAGACGCTCGCCCCTTTTTCATTGAGTGTTCCTCGACGAATACTTCTACCACTACTCGAGCAGGTGAAGAAGGAATTGGATGAAATGGAAACCCAAGGAGTCATTCGCAAGGTTGACACGCCTACCGCATGGTGTTCAGGCCTCGTCGTTGTGCCGAAGCCATCGGGCGGGTACAGGCTGTGTGTCGACTTGACGAAGCTTAACAAGGTCATCCAGCGGGAACGCTACATTCTGCCAACAGTTGAAGACACCTTAGGCCAGCTTGGTGGGGCACGAATTTTTTCAAAGCTCAATGTAAGATCTAGCTTCCACCAGATCAAACTAACTCGTGAGAGCGAAGAACTGACAACATTCATCACACCTTTTGGCCGCTATTTCTACAAGCGTCTTCCCTTTGGCATTGCGACAGCGCCCGAGTATTTCCAACGCTTCATGTCGAGATTGCTCAAAGGCATCACTGGAGTCGTCAACATGATAGACGACATACTCGTCTTCGGTAGGAACCGTCAAGAGCACGACCAGCGTCTAGCTGACATCTTGGCACGTTTAACTCAAGCGGGCGTCACTTTTAACGAAAAGAAGTGTCAATTCAGAGTCTCTTCTGTCAAATTCTTAGGAGTTGTCGTCAGCCCGTAGAGAATTAGTCCAGACCCGGACAAAGTCAAGGCTATCATGGATCGTCCACCACCAATCGATGTCAGTGGTGTTCGCCGATTACCTTGAATGGTAAACCATGTGGCTAGATTCATTCCAAACCTGTCTGAGATCTCTGCACCTATTCGTGCTCTCCTTAACAAGAACAACGCATGGAGTTGGAGTTACAACCAAGAGCAAGCGTTCAAGAACATCAAGTCTGCTCAGCTCCGACGTATATATGGCTATGTACAATCCACATTACCCAACTGTAGTATCGGCTGACGCAAGCTCTCATGGCCTCGGAGCCGTCTTACTCCAGGATTAATCTTCGGGAATTCGACGTGCCGTCGCCTATGCTTCCAGATCTCTCACTGCTACAGAGGGACGCTACAGTCAAACGGAAAAAGAGTCTCTGGCTGTCACATGGGCTGTCACCCGGTTCGGACAAATACCTACGTGGACTAAGCTTTGAGGTCGAATCTGATCATCTTCCGCTTGTGGCCCTCCTTTCAAGTAAAGATCTGGACGTCTTGCCACCTCGAATTCAACGTATGCAGATCAACTGATGCGCTATCAGTTCTCTGTCAAGTATGTTCCTGGAAAGCTGCTAGCTACAGCCGATACACAATCACGAGCGCCTTGCGACTTGCCAACTTCCAAAGTGGTCAGCAGCTTGGAAATCTATGTAGGGGAAGTTCTTAAGGATCTATCACCACAACTGGCAGGTCAGCTTGATGAGATCCGTCATCTTCAAGCTCAAGATAGTGAATGCTCTTCGATTATTACTTATTGTGATCCATTTAGCACCATACTGGAAGGAGCGAGAAAGACTGAGTGTGTACGATGGGTTACTCTTACTGGATCGCCGCATTGCCATCCCGTCGCCTCAACGCAAGGACATCCTCTCACTGCTGCACGAAGGTCATCAAGGTGTCCACCGCTGTCAAGAGCGCGCCCGAGAGTGCGTTTAGTGGCCCCATTGCAATCAGCATATCGAAGACCTTGTGACTCAATGTGCTAAGTGTGCTGAGACTCGAGCCGTGTGTTCTGAGCAACTGATACCAACGCCAACACCGGAAAGACCATGGCAACGCCTGGGAATCTACTTGTTCCACTTGGAAGGACACGACTACGTCCTGATTGACGACTACTCCAGATTTCCCGAAGTAGTCACATTGAGAACTTCGTCAGCAAAAGCGGTCCTTGCTGAAATCAAGAGTAGTTTTGCTCGCTTTGGGATACCAGACGCTGCGCGGACGGACAACGGACCTCAGTTCGCTGTCCCAGGAGTTCGCCAACTCTGCACAAGCGTATGGATTCTGCCACGAGACCAGCAGCCCTCGATACACTCAGAGTAATGGGGAGGCAGAGCGCATGGTGCGCACTAGTGAAGGATATGCTGAAGAAAAGCTCGGATCCGTACCTCGCCCTGCTCGCATACCGAGACACACCTGGAGTTTCGGGCGTCTCTCCAGCTCAGTTACTTATGGGGAGGAGACTGCAAACTCGTCTTCCGGTTCTGCCTGAACGACTTCTTCCGGCCTTACCTAATCACGAGGAATTTCAAGCACAGAATACTGCTGCGAAGTTGCAACAGGCGCTGGACTACAATCGCCGTCACGGTGCCACTCCTCTGATTCCTCTCAATATAGGGGAGGAAGTGTGGATAAAAGATATAGGTTGCAGCGGTCGTGTTCTCAGCCCAGCTCAGCGACCAAGGTCGTATGTGGTTGAGACTCCCAGTGCTGTTGACCAGAGGAATCGTTGCCATCTGGTGCCGTTCGTGGGTGACCAGGATGTCCAAGGACAAACATCTATGGCTTCATCACCAACGCATGGAACCTTAGCTTCAAGTCCACTGAGAGCACCAGCCTCAAGGTCATCGCCGGAAGCATCGTCACCAAGTGCTTCATGCGCATCACCTGTGCCGCCTGGAGAGATGCCTCCCTCGCCTGATGTGGAAACTTTACCTGTGCAAGCAAGTGTGCCTCAGTGTGGTGAACCTAAGCGTACGCGTTGTGGCCGTACCGTGAAACCGCCGCGCAGGTTGAACCTGTAACTATCCCGGGAGGGAAGATGTAGTGGACGCTGAGTGCTTTGTATAGTCGCTAATGGATGGCGCTGTGGGCACGGGAGCGGTAGGGAGCGGCCCCTGACATCGGATACATAGGAGGGGTGCGGATCGAATAAACGGCATTCTTGTGGCTACGAGCCGCGCTCGTGTCTTTACTGGGCGTCTCCGAACACATCACACCCGACGTGGACATGACAGAGCAATGTACAAGTGCAGGTAAGTGCACCTACACAATGGCGTAGCCAGGGGGTGGCACACCGGGCCCGTGCCCCCGCCCCCCCCCTCCCCCGAAATGTTTTCCCCCATGGGATACAGAGCACAAAATGACACTCGACCACACTTATCTGCCCAGACCCCATGTCGGATCAAGGAACCCCCGAAAAAAATTTCTGCCTACGCCACTGCATCCGCATAAAATGTAAATGATCGCTTAGGGCTAGCAGTTTAATTACAAGTAAAAATTCGCATGCCTCATGATGTAATGCCTGCTGGCTTATTCTGAAATGTATCGCACGAGTGCGTTGACACAAATCCTGTTTTCGACAGCTGTGACGGCATCACTCAGTGAGTTCTTGTGCGAACGGAAGATCGCGGTGCGCGGTTGCAGCCTCCGTGTCGACGCCTTCGTCGCGTTTGGCCAATTACCTGCTTTACGAAAGCGCACGTACCGATGGCGTTGGCTAGAGTGGCATTTTCTGTTCAGACAGCGGCCCCTAATCCCGATACAGTACACACAAGGGCGTCCACAGAACTTTTACCACGAAAGTGTTTTATGCCGAGGTCCACCAAGACTTCAGTGACGTATTTCCGTCACGGAAATGACGTCGAAAAAATATACACAATCAGATGGCAAAGAAAAAAGGTACCGTCAACGGGCATCGAACCCACGACCGCTCGGTCCGCAACAACAGATGCCGGGCACGCTATCCACTGCGCCACGGTCACTTTTTTTTTTTTTTTTTTTTCTTCATGGTATTTATCACACTTAATATTACAGTGCACAATAATAGCACAAATAAAGCAAGCAAAGGTACAATCACATAGCGACAATATGCGCTCAAGCGTTACTAAGTGCACACTCGATGGCTAACACAACGTGCAGTAGAACGGTGAGAGTTCTTCACATCGTGTTATACTAGAAATGTGGTGAGGCCGAGCACCTCACCAAGAGGGGGTACCAGTCCGGTCTAAAGTCCAGGTCATCATAAATGTCCTTTAGCTGAATAGTCATGCGAATGAAGTGCATGCTTGAAGAAATGGTGGGTTCTGCGTTACGGTCCTGCATACGTGTCTTCCATAAGCTATGCATACCCATGAGGAAAAACATATCATATGGCACTTCATCAAGCGATGTTGGTATAAGATAACGTATGGTGTGAGAATTGACGACAAAACGTTTCTTCAGTGCTCTCTGAAGGACATCCCAGAACAGAATAGCGTCTTTGCAGCTAATAAAGCAATGTTCTATTGTTTCCGGCACATCACATAGACGGCAGTTAACAGAAGAGACAAAAATACCTTTTCTTTTCAACCATGTGCTTACCGGAAGTGTTTCAGAGTGGAGTTTATAGAAAAATGTTTTTGAATTAGGAGGAATATACATTTTGCGCACACGTTTCAACACATCGTGGCCTGAAAGATCGGAGTACAATGAACGGTACAACGGAGGCGGGAAGAGCATAGTTAGTAAATCCTTATATAGTACCTTGCGCGAGGCTGTGTACAGGTATTCCATGGAAAAGCGAGCTTTAAGGAACCGAACTGCGAGGTAAACTTCCTGCATGAATCCCCACAAACACGGGCGTTCGGAGAAGTTTGATGAAACAACTAAGTCTGGCAAGCAATCAACAAGTGTAACCTGCAAGAATGAACGGATTACGGGGTGGGAATTGTCTCGAAAAAAGAAGAACCACGGTCACAGACAGTGGAGGCTTTACGAACGCGCCATTTATATCTACCATTCTCCCGGTCGGCGGGGTGGTGTTGACCTCTGGGAGCGGTAAGGTAAAGTAAGTCGTCATTGCTGTGGCCTCCGCGACTAGCACGTGCAACGCGTTACGCGTCCGTCCCATTCGGCGCGTTTTCAATAGAAGTTGAATTTTGTCAATGCCTTAACACACCGCGAGGTGGCGACCTTTGCCCAAGCGTCGTAAAAGCGTCGGCCTCGCTCAGCATCACGCCAATACAAACCAAAAATAGCTCTGCGACGCGCACCTGCCTCACCTGGCTGTAACACCGCGTTCCATGCTCACGCGCTCGCCTCGAGAAAAATCGCGGCCGGGCTACCGGGGCGGCACGACGCGCTTTGCGTTTCCCTCTAGTCCGGCCGTGGTGTTCAATCACATTTTAGCATGCCGCGGGATGGCGACCAAGTTCTACGTCCAATATGCGACGCTCTTCTGGCTATCACACCTCGTTCTCTGATTACGCTTTCACCGTTAACTACTACAGCTACCACAAGGGTTTGTTCAATCATTTAACATGGACGTTAGTCGTCGGGATTGAGATGTACCACCAAGTCATCAAAGTGGGTGCATAGACGTTAAACGGCGCCATTAGCTGCCAGACATCAATATACATTGTGCAAACTCTCTTATATCAATGTACAGTAAGCATTCGGTTACTTCTGTAAGGGCACGCTTTACTTTCAGTGTTATTCCGATTCCTATGACGGAGGGATCAACCGTGTTTTTTTTTTCAGGGGGGGTGCATCTGCAAAGGGGGGGGGGGAGTCATCTAGCACTGGCAGCCTTTCTTTCACTGCCGTGACATGATATAGGCAAAATAGTGGGTGGTTTATTACGTGCGAAATTGAATGGCAATCTTGAAGGCGAGTATCTGAGTGTGCCAATCAAGCTGTATAGCTTATTGCTACTGCATAGAAAAATATCCGAAATTCCAAGAAGGGGCAGCCACCCCCCACTCCCCCCCTTGCACCCCCTCCGGATGCCCATGAGTACACACACGGATGGGCCTCCTGCATTTTTAACTACATCGCGCGAGCGTCAACAGGTCACTGTCAACACATACGCATGCTCATATGCAAACACACACGCAAACGAAAAGTGAAACCTTCAGTATTGTAATGAGCTTTAGGTACTCACTGGATGCATTTTTTGGTACCGAAAGATCAACTATGTCACTTAAATCAAGTTCGGCTTTTTTTCACAGTGGGAAGAAAAGATGTGCAAACGCAGTGCGCTGTGCATATGGACATCAAAACAACCCAAGCGAATATCAGGCCCCATACAAGAAGCACATGTATCCAAACGAAGGCGCTAATGAAAGACGTGGGTGAGTAATCAAGCTTTCTGTGTTATCATCAGGCACTTGTCATTACCATTTTGCCTTGGTCATGTGAAAAATCCCTCAAGCATGCTATGTTGATCACATATGTAGATATATCACGCCCAGTAAAGCAGCGACCAAGTTTAGCATATAAAATAGGCATGAAAGGGATGTTGTATTCCAATCTACATAGATCTTGCACTTTCATTTTACTTGCAAGGCAATATCACTGAGCAAGCTGATCTGGCATTCTGAAAATTGAAGTACTGATATAAATTTATAGAAATGTTGGTTTATTGTGAACTTGACGAAATAGCTGAAGAATGAGGACTAATGAAAAGAACAGAGAGAACGAGCGCTGTCAGCAAGTCTGTAAGACACAATGAAGTATCTGTACGGTGCCAAAGAATGAGGACAGATGAAAAGGACAGGCAGGCTGAGTGCTTCTCTCGTCTGTTCCTTGTTTTTGTGTCTTTGGCACTGCACAGTTATTTGATGTCTGAAAAATCCGCCAATACTTTCATCCATTTATTAGTGTAAACTTTTCACAGCAAACCTTAAAGTGGAGAGCATGAATTAAGGCATAATTTATAGTGAACTGCCTGTGAGATGTGTTACTGACTCTTTTGATGATGTCAAATGAAGTCCCAACTCTTAAGATTGTTTTGAAGCATTCGCCTCAACTTTAATTAGGGCTGTATTGCAGACCATGCCTGGAAATATTATGTTGTTTAATGTATGGCACAGTTGATCAGCCATGTAAAAAAAAAAAACTACCAGTTACAACTTGATAATCCGTGACCTCAGCACAAGAATGATTATTTATATAAACGAAGGAAAGAAGTGTTAATTTCTAAGGGCTCGTTTTCTTTGTTATACACAATATTAATGAGCACTAACAGACAATAATGCCAAGGCATTAATGCCAAGGCAATAATGCCTTGGCATTATTGTCTGTTAGTGCTCATTAATATTATTTATATAAACATGCTTCTAGGAGGCAGCTTTATAGATTAGACTTCACTCTTCTAGTATGCTGTTGCACATGGTGTGCTTCAGTAAAGCTTTAGTTTTTTGTGCCATTAACGACCACTCGGAATTTGCTGTATGCCTTATTGGTCCTTGCAGAATGTCAGACAAACTTGGAGCTGCCTGATATTTTACTGATGGAGGAGGTGCAGTAACGTTGCTCAATGCCATTGCCATCTCAGCCGTCTTTCACATATGAAGATGACCATTGTGATAAATCATATGAGCCTGCGCTGAACAGCACAGCTGCGTGACAATGTGTTTGTTGCTTTATATGAGTTTATATTAGAAGAAACTTGTTATGGAATGGCTGTGAGATTGGCATTCATTGGTTCACGGACATCGTGCATCTATCTTTAGTGTGAGCAGTAGCATTATCCCAGCATGCACCAGCATTACCAATGCAATTATAACAGAAAAAAATACCCAAATGATGGACAGTTGTACACAATCATCATGCTTTGCTCAACAAATGTTTATATGAATGGCTTGCGGTAGCATCGTGAAGGCTTTTTTTTGTGGCTTCTTGTAGCATTTTTTTCTGCTAGAAGTTGCGTGAACATAGTGTACTATAATGTAATAGAACACCTCACTAATGTACAGGGAATGCCAGACCATGTATAGAAAAAATGTGGTGTAAGCAGCATGGCCTTCATTATTGCCATATTATTGCAAATGCATTGGCCACATATCGTCACATATCTATATCTGGGCTTTGCCACTATAAAAGAAAGACACTGAACACCAGGACATACAAACCACATTTTGTTTTTGCTCACTTCTTTCTCATTTTCCTCAGTTTGTCAAATGAAGTTTGCACTTTGGATTCATGGCATGTGTGTACATGTTTGTGACTCAAAAATGTTTGCATCTAACGCTTCAATTACAGTTGAAACTCGATTTAACGAAGTGATGACCGCGCTGAAATTATTTCGTTAAATCGGGAAGTTCATAAAATCGAGAAAGCAATGCTTCGGCCCTTCGAATTCTAAAATGGTAACGTAGCGACACCCAAAAGGTACCGTGGAATTTTATTGGCCACAAACGCGTGCTTGTGCGTGTGAAAAGTTCGCGGAGGCAGCCCGGACATGGAGCCTTCAGCATCATTCGAACATAAAGCCTCCCATACCCAAGCGATAAGGCAAGGTAGGCGGTCACATCAAGCTATGATAGGCTCTCAATATTCAAAGACGGTAAGAACGAATGCACTTAGCAGGCAGAGCAAGTAACTTGCAAGGAGACGATTTGTGCCATTTGTTACATATAAACCATTAAAGAGTGAAAGGAAGCACTGTGCTCCTGAGGAAGCATTTACCGGGCCAAGAAACCACCACTGCCTCTAGTGCCATTTTGTGGGCTCTAGCTGTGTGGCAGCCCCCCCCCCCCCATGACTTTTTTTCTGCCATTGGATAGAGAGCACCGCTCGACCACACTTACTTGTTTGAGACGAGTTTCATGTTTGTAATAAAGACTTCGTTCCTGAGTTTGTGTTGCTTGTCATAAAACACTGTAGCAAGATACTTTGCACTCTTTCCAATCATGGTTCTGTGGATCACGTGGGTTGCTGAAAAGGTTAGTTTCTAGGTGCGAAGGGTGTCAATGGTGTAAGAAAAAGGAAGTCAACTGAAATAAAGAGATGCCTACAAAAACTTGCTCATGCAGTAGCCAATGAAAAGATTATTGGGATAATGACAATAACCGACAACCGTGAAATGGCCACTCTAAGGGTATATGGCGAAGTCGTTACTCTTGCAAACAATTTTTATAATTACGTTAGCTTCAAGGCAACTAATGTCATAAAAGACAGTGACGTCTAGTTAGGTTCAATCAGCAATCGGTAATGGCCAGCATGCAGTACACTCAGCTGTGTGCGCTGATTGTCCCTAATACTGGCGCTTACATGCGAGGAATGTGACAGCACTAGATGCTCATAACATATATGATTATATATATATTATAGAGAGAGATAGAGAGAGATCGAAAGCAATGACTACGTCAAAGAGATCGCCTGTAACAATTTACAATAAGGGCAAATGTTTTACGAAAATCTAGTGCACACAGCATACACGTTGCAGTCATCCTTCGCGCAGAGAAAAAAAAAACAAACAAATAATGAGAGCGAGACAAGCGGCAACAAAAGGGGTCATGAACCACTTTTCCAAGTAATGATCTAATGGCCTCAGTATCGGAGTGTACTGCCTCCCGAATCGATTGCCGCAAAAATTTCTCGAATCCGTCAAGAATCAGCGGAGTTACGGGGGTTTGGCGCACGCTCCCAGCGCTTTCTCTCTTTTCTCGTGCCGACGAGCGCACTGGAAGCTAGACAGGGAGGGATGGCATGGGGGAAAGAAGTTACGCCAGCGCGCGTCATGAAACGCGATCGCTCTCCCGCTGTGATTCGCTTGCGCGAGTGCGGCTACCGTGTACTGAGGAGTGCGGCGCCGGCAAGTGGTGGCACCCCGCGGCAAGAAGCGCATCTGATCCGAACGCCGCTCTCGATTTACGTCGGCTATCGGCCAATAAGCATGCTATGTCTCTTGCTACGTACAGCGGACAGACGCCCCGCCCACCGACGAGAGTGAGAACCGGCCTCTGTTTGAAAAGAGGGTGCCTGGGGAAACGGCAACTTCGCGCTCCGCCTGTGGCCATTACGCGGCGCGCACGACTGTAATATTTGGCAGAGCAGTTCATAGCCGTGTCAGCTTTCCGCAGGATGTGTTTTTTCAATCAGCCCAAGGGGTGCTTCATGACCCCTAACAAACGCTCGTTTCGCCTCTCTCCAACACGCAGAAGCGCCCGCTCCGTACGTGTAATAAGATCTAGCGCAACCACATCACATGGAATGAACACAGACGTACACGAGGCAGTGAAACGCTGCCACTTTCATGATACACGACTAGCGCGTGAGAATATTAACCGTACTTCAGTGGTCCGTGTGTCCGATCCACGGGTCGCGCCAGTGTTGAGCTAGCTATCTCTGCTTCCATCGTCGCTTTTCGACAGGCTGCTTTACAAAGTATCGAAGCGAAAATCGTTCTGCGCGTATAACTTTGCGGCGGCTCCGTGGCTCACGGAAATCGCCTCTGTTGAACGACGACGACAACAAAATCGCGGCCGCCAGCAAGATTCGCGAGGAGACTCCAGCTTTATCTAACATATTTGTACTCTTCCCGGCTACTTCGCCAGTCGCCGCAACAGACAAGTGCCGTAGTTTGACGATTGATGAAACATGCATTCGAAACGCCGCAACACAGCAGACGAAACAGCAGCGCTGACAACATAGCAGAAGCTGGCCAGTGACGTTACTGGCTCTTGCGGTCACGTGGTAGTATTTGTGAACAAGTAGGCCGACTACGTCACGGGGCCGCCACCGAGTGCTCTTCGAAACCGAAACTGCCTCTCGTCGTAACCTACTAGCATATGATTAAACACGTGTCTCGCGCTGGGGCAAATGAGTGTCGTTGCCGCTATTACCGAGTAGCCGCAAAAAACAGAGGTTCACAAATTTTCTGTCACCACTCCTTAAAGCCTGATGAAACACGGAGGAATTCTTGATCTGTCTGGTAAGGTTGCAAGAGACGTTTTTTTGTTATTAATCTGCCTGACAGGCAACTTTTTCTTTTTTGTTTTTCCTTGTTTCTTTCTATCCTCTCCACGGAAGCATGCTTTTCCTCAAAAGCCGGCTTTAATTAATTAAAGGGAGATTGCGATATATAGATATCGGAACATAACTTTACTTAAAATAAGGAACAAGTAACTGTCAGGATAATTAACGAACATTGATTTATTGAGTTCATTGAAAAATTGTGAGCAGCTGGGATCGTTGCGGCACCTGCCGTAGCAAATCTGAACCACGCGCTTCTTTCTACGTGGCCTCCAAGATCCGCTTAAACAAGCGCGCGAAACACAAACTGTCATAAACGCAAGGAGTACACCAGGGCACACGAACGCCGACGTGCGGGTGCTACTACCAGGCACCTAACACACCTAAGGATTAGCGTCGCCTCCAGATTTTTGTCTTACAACGTTTTCCACCTGTAGGGTGTGCGCAAATGTTAGATTACGGGAGCACCAGAGGAAATGCGAAAAGATTGACTGATTATCAAGCTTGGTAGCTCATCGCACACAGCATCAATGCAAACCACTGTTAAACAAGACGGAAGTGATAGATAGGCACAGTAACATGAACAAAATACTTATCCTAGAGACGTACCACATTAACAAATATAGGGAGCAGTGTATCAGCCAGCCTTCTATCACCTTAAGTGATAAAGAAGTTCAATTCCTGAAAGTCATGCACAGACGGTAAATAGATTGAGGTTCTTGTTTTTTCCTTTCTTTTGCTCACAATTATTTTCTTTGCGCATGTGTGTTATATGCAATAAACCTCAGTTGAGAGTCAGCGCTGTCCGTGTGTGCTTCTTCAAGTGTTTCGTCCTGCATTCCGCGCTGTGCAATTCCATGTATACGTTATGAATCTCCACCCATGGCCACTTACTTGCGTTTCCTTTCTCGAAAACTTAGCTCTCGCCACTTCATATCAAGAACGCCATGTCATGCTCATAGGCGTGCGCAGGGCTCCCCATCGGGGAGGAGGGGGTCGAAGATTCATCGCCCCCCCTTACGAAGTCAATGTATGAGGCAGACTTTGCCCCTCCCCCCTCCCTTCCCTGCACACGCCTATGGTCATGCTGATAGCGCCGAGGCCGTCCTGCCATGTTCCGGCGATTAGCCGAAACCGATGCGCCGAAGAGCCCAAATGCTAATCCCGATGCCCAGATAGCACTGATTGCAAAGTTCTGCTGTTCTGCATTTGTTACCAACCTGCGCAATGAGTGCTGCCATGGCAAGCGCAGACCGCACACCCACGAAGCGAAGTAGATGGGTAGGTGGGCGGTTGATCTTCGACACTCGCTCCTTTGCTGGGCATCTCAACACAGCACGGCAGTTGCGCTCTTCGCCGTTCCACTTTCGGTTTCGCTCTGGCGAAATTGGTCGGATTTCGTCAATGCGCAGAAATGACCAGCGGCAGCTTTTTGGCCATCTCAAAGCGGCATTAAACTCTTCGCCGGAAGGGCTTCAGTTCTTCATTTGACCAGACGTCTGTCTCCTCCGATAAAGAGGTTATAATTTAATTTCTGCCGTAATTATTGAATCGTGCCCCCTTTAGATGTCCGTCGCAGAAAAAAATAATGCCGAAGGTAGCGAGCAAATACCGCAATTCGATCACTTTGAGGATTTTAGGGTGAATAGGTCCAGGATGTGGATAGTCCAGACATCGATAGTTTTGTCGCGCAGATCTCGGCGACACAAAGATCTTCGCGAGGGGACCTCAACTACGGCTACGGGGCAAGAGAGGATGCAAGGGAGCGGTCGGATACATACCTTAGCAGCCTCAATTAGCAGCCGGATTTCGTTGCAGAAGTACACTTCTAGGATGCACCTTGCATGAATACACCACAAGTTTTCGGCACAACAACAACGGATCGGGATTTCACAATTGCCCTTTCCTGGAATATGGGAAACATACGCGTTTTTGCCTGCGCACTGTCCAGTAGTAATTGCAGTAAATGCGCTGCAGGACATCCTTTAACGGCCAATTACGACGACAACATCTACTCCTCGCGTAATCACCTTCGGGGGGGGGGGGGTTCTAAAAATTTAAACTGCTGAAAATATACGCCTAAGATTAATTAAATGGCGCATTACAGATTATCTTCAATGGCAGTTATGTACATCGAAAACAGGCGGTAACCGAATCGCAAGTGACAAATATCCCACGTGCCCATTTTTTATTTATTTGTTTATTTATTGATTGATGTGTCAGCAGTCGCGGGCTGGGACTCTCAGGTACTGGCACTGCAGTTGCCAGGTGTCTATATATTGCACATGCACTGAGTCTGCACTCTTCCAAGCGTTGCCAACCTTCCTGCCAACACGAGCGATGCGTTGCTTTGCAAGTATCGCACTGCGTCTTCATGCCGATTTTAAGAAGAACTGGAGGAGTATATGAGAACAACTTTAACTCCAGAAAGAAAATCATGAGGGTAAATACATGGCTCCCTAGGCTGTGCCTGAGGGCCACCGCCTCCTCATAGACCGTACTATATATAGTCGAAATTAACAAGTCCGGAGAGGCCCCACCTAAAGTTCCTAGATTTTTCCCTTTTTGCCTATGTACTGATAACTGCCTCCTTTCCCAGCCCTCTCTCACGCGCAGCCGGCATCTGCCGCCATGTTCTTCCTAACTTGGAAGATTTACAAAGCCACGTACGTCTAAGTATACATTATAGCCACGCATCTTTCAGCTGACAATATGAGAACGCGACGCGCCTTTCTCCTCCCGCTAGTCCCCCGTGATTAGTGAGCGGGGGGCTCGTTTCACCAGGTGCCGAAAAAGCGTTAGGAAGAACATGGCGACCGAAAACGAGCGTTAGCCAATGAGATTCGTAGGTGACACTTCAGTGGTTGTGGGTACTTAGCAAGGAAGAGAAAAAAGATCTACGGACTTTAGCCCCACCTAGACGGCTGAAGCGTGGCAGCCGATTACCTCCGCGAATGAAGACTGAAGAAATAGTCCCGCTCATGCACATCGGCATTGTTCTCCGAAAGCGGGGTCACCGGCCGTACGGCTCATGACGTCAGTCCGGAGTGCGCGCCCATTGGGGTAGGCTTATGCCGCAGACTTCTACAGTTCTACGCTATCTACCCTATCGACGACCTGGATCCGGACAATCGACGACCTGGATCCGCACAGCTACGTAGGCAATTAAGTGGCGGTTAGTATCTCCTCCCACGCCGCAGATAAGGGAGGGGCCAGGAGTTTATGTGGGGGAGGGTCTTCCCTTCAGTCAGCTGGTTCCGGGCTAGTCGGTTCATATTACTTGTGTTGACCGCACAAGACATCGAACGGTTCGTATCAGTTCATTGTTGATATGACGTTTTGTCAGCCTTTAGCCACCATGGAATCGGGCTAGTGTTTACTCATGAGCTGCAGTCCTCTAATTGCCTGCAGTTTTTAGACAGCAACATCACACGGACGGATCATGCCTGCTGGAATTACTCGCCGCAGGCAAAGAAGGGATTGTTGCCGTACGGGCCAGCACATTAAAAAACAGTCAAGACTCAAGAGAGCTACAGCATCTCGCTGCCTTGAGTCTGCTCTCGTAAGGTCGTTTCATCACACAGTGCAGGCAAGTTTTTCTCGACAATTAATTGGATCGCCTGTGTTTAGCTGGGTTTCCTCGCTCGCTCACAATTTCTGCTGCCGCGAGTCGCTGCGGAAGATGAAGCGTGGAAAGCCAATGAAAGGGGCTGAGCTAACGGAGAGAACCACAAGGCCTGAGGTTGTGCCATACATACACCGCGTGTGTCCCACTTCCTGAAAATGTGGCTAGCAGGCACGGGGTACCCCTCTTGTTTTCGGCACCGCGCAAGCTCGCCCAGTTGTGTCCGCGCATCTGATAGTAGCAAGAAGCGTGGTTGTTAAAAAAGAAAGAACACTGCAAGTCATATGCAAAATGTTCTGCAGGTGTAGCATATATGTTTCCGGTATCATGCGGCGTGGCATATATGTCGGCCAGACCGGACGCTGCGTAAAGGGCGAGACAGACGGTATGCTTTTCCATGTGATGTGCCGGCCAACGCGGAGGTGGGGGAGAGGGAATGGCGGCTGTACGATGCTATGAAAGGTCGCTATTCCGGTTCCCCACCGCCATGTCGGACGTCGCATCGCATGTAAAATCATACCGTCTGTCGAGACAGGCGGCACGATTTTACATGCGATGTGACGTCCGACACGGCGGTGGGGAAACCGGAATAGCGACCTTTCATAGCATCGTACAGCCACCATTCCCTCTCCCCCACCGCCGCGTCGGCCGGCACATCGCATGGAAAATCGTACCGTCTGTCTCGCGCTTAAATGAGCGGGCGAGGAACATGAGCTATCTTTAGAGGGTGAAGATGGAGCGCATTTGGCTGCGAATTGCCATGCACATCAGTTTGAGCCACGGCTAGACAATATTAGGATACTTGGCAGAAGCAAAGCTAGCCACACGAGAATTGTTGCAAGGTTTTCATATCAGGAAACTGGGGATTCGTGTTTCAGCAACACATCTATTTCCCTCTTTCATGCGGAAAGTCGCTTTTTCGATAGTGTGTTGACGGTGTTGTGATGCGTGAAGGTATGTATGTTGTTTGGCACTTTGCACAAGAACATAATTGTTATATAGCCTGTGTACCTTCTACACGCACAAACACTCAGAGAAGTTCACAACTGCTTTAATAATTTGTGTGAGCGTATGTTTTTTCTAATGTTCCCAAGGAAAAGAGAAAAACTCAAATCTTTCGACATGTACTTTTATTCATATGAAAAACTGCAAATAACTAGTTCCAAAGCCATACCTGTAATAAGATTGGCCCCTGGAACCACGATGACTACATGGCTTATTTTCGGCTCCGAGCTTACATTCAATTTTCGTTGTACATGGGTATCGCCGCGATCACTTGCCATCCTTATCGCTTTGCTTGTGGCGCACCTAACTAGTGTGTATCTGCGCTCCATCATGAACGCGTGATCCGTCAGCTTATCTCCGTGCCGCGTTTTATCGGGAAGCGCCCCTCGCCGTTAAAGTGAATGCAGCCGTGGGCGCCGGGGTACTTCGCCATCCGTACTGCGGTTCACTTGTTTCTTTCGGGCGCAGGTCAGTCCAATGAAATAAAGATCTTGTCGTGCACGTCCCTTCATCGTCGCGACTGTGTCACGATATGTGATCGAAGGCTTTTCGGGAGTCAGAAATTAAAAGCGTTCATAGTGCCAAAGAGGACAGTCGTTCCACTGTAGGTAAGTACTGATATAGGAGCAGCTTAAGTCATCCTAATTCTGATTCATTCGATGGGCAGGGGGAAGCGTGCAGTATCGGAACAGTTGACGATAGTAGAGTACGGTTTTCTGTGGTCAGCATTGGGGACTTGTCGCAAGCCGCTGCTTACATCCTTCGCCGCAGCTTGACCTGTATTGGTACCTTAGGACGAATAATCATCGTCTGCACGATGAGTTCTATAGGTTCCTCCATTCGCGAGCAGGATAACACTTCGTAGGTCCTTAAGAACTTGCAGAGTGCTGCCTTCAACTCGAGTAAGGCAAACCGGTTCGCGATGCAAGATTTAGGCCCGATGCCGAACGGCATAAAGGCACCAGGATGAATACCCTTCGCCACTTCGGGACTGAATCGCTCCGGATTGAAGCGAAATGGCTCGGGCCAAAGCTGAGGGTCGTGGTGCACGTGCCACACCGGCGCAAGCACCTCACAGCCTGCCGGGAAGAATTGTCCGAGAATGGTTGCGTCGGCGCGACAGTGGCGCGACACCAGCATCGTGACAGGAGGATACAGCCTCAGCGCTTCCTTCACGAGCATATCCAGCCGCTCGAGTTGTTGTAGCTGGCCGTAGTCGAGGTCATCGTCCACCGGATACATCCGCAGGAGTTCCTCGCGCACCTGCGATGAACACGCCAGTTTACGTGAAAACACTAGCTCCTTCAGAACAATGTAGGAATTTACAATTAATTTTCAAAGTCAAGGAATCGCTCGCTCTTCTCTTGACAAATGATGCCATATATACCCGAAATGACCGCGTTATAAACCCAAAGTCCGCGGTCATTGGCTGATTTGAGCATCGTGAGCCGCATAGTTACCGCGATAATATAGAAACTTGAGCGAGTTGGTACATCTTCATCATGCGTAAAGTGCAGCGCGCACGCGCGACGACGGACGAAAGAGTAGAAGCAAACAGTGGAGCGTCAGCGCTATAGTCCTGTTTGCTTTTACTCTTTCGTCCGTCGTTTCCCGTGCGCGCTGCACTTTACGCATGATGAGTGTAGTTACCGCGGCCGCCACGGAGGGCCGGGACGAAGTTCTCACACCCGCTCTGTCTCCTACAGTTCGAGTGGCCGACGGCAGCCGAACATCAGTTCTTGGTATTTGCACTGCCCGCGTCACTGTTGCCGGCCACTACACTTCAGTTCTCTTCGCAGTTCTCGACGCTTGCCCACACGATGTCATTCTTGGCATTGATTTCTTGACCGCGCATTCGGCCCTCATCGATTGTTCCGCCGGCACTTTACGGCTCGAGTTGCCTTTGTGCTCTGATGTCGCTTCTGCAAACCGCACACGGCTGCAGTCCGTGGAGTGTCTACGGCTACCGCCTCAGGCTGCTATGTGCGTCCCTATGTCGCCGTCCCCGCCAGTTCCTGATGGCGACTATCTGGCAGCTCCCCTCATTGACGTGACCCTTTCCCATAATAATATCGCTAATAATATCACTTTCTCATAATATCGTGCGTGTTGCCAACAACAGGACGCTTCTCCCTATTCTGAACTTCTCTATGTAGACCCAGGTCTTTCCTCAAGGCATTGCCTTAGCAGAACTCTCAACTCTCAACTCTCAACTTTCACCCCTGACACCAAGACCGTAGCCGGACCTGTCATAACCGCGCACAATAGGCATTCCTGGACAAAATGATGTCCAGTAACCTGCGATCTTCCCAAGTTAAAGCGCTCCGCAGTATTCTCTTTTCTTATCTGGACATTTTTGACATCGACGACAGTCCCCTGGGCCGCATGCACTCGTCGTAGCCCACCGAATCGATACCGGCGACGCCAATCCCCTCACAAACGCCATTACCGTGTGTCTCACTCAGAGCGCCAAATTATACAGAAGGAGGTAGAGAAAATCCTCGACAAAGACGTCATAGAGCCTTCGTCCAGTCTCTGGGCATCACCTGTGGTGCTTGTTAAAAAGACGGACAACAGCTGGCGGTTCTCCGTCGACTATCGCCATCTCATACGAATCACCAAGAATATACGTCTATCCTCTACCTCGAATTGATGATGCGCTCGACTGCCTCCATGGTGCCAAGTATTTCCCATCGCTTGACCTTCAATCTGGATACTGGCAAATTTCTGTCGATGACCGCGACTGCGAGAAGACAACATTAATCACACCCGACGGCCTTCACCAATCTAAGGTCATGCCTTTTGGGCTGTGCAATGCTCCTGCAACTTTTCAACGCATGATGGACTCTTTCTTACGCCGTTTTAAATGGCCGACGTGCCTTTGCTATCTGGACGATGTCATTGTTTTCTCGCCCACCTTTGAAAGCCACCTTCTACGTCTGTCGGCCATCCTTGACGTTTTTCGCTGTGCTGGCCTCCAACTTAATGCGTCAAAGTGCACCTTTGGACGCCGTCAGATTAAACTACTTGGTCACCTTAGTGACGCTGCTGGTGTCCAATCCGACCCTGACAAAGACCCCGCTGTCCACGAATTCCCGGTTCCACGTTCCACACGAGAAGTCCGCGGCTTTCTGAGGCTCTGCTCGTACTTCTGTCGTTTTGTCATAAACTTCGTGGAAATTGCTCGGCCCCTCACGGATCTCCTCAGAAAGAACGTGGCTTTTTCCTGGGGTGAGGACCAAAAACATTACTTTGCGTCGCTGATTTCCGCGCTCACATGACCACCTGTGTTGGCCCATTTTGACCCGGCCGCTCGAACAGAGCTTCGCACCGACGCAAGTGACCATGGCGTCGGTGCTATACTCGCTCAGATACAGAATGGCACAGACCGTGTGATAGCCTACGCTAGCCGACTTCGGTCACAGTATGAACCGAGCGGGAGTGCCTAGCTCTCGTCTGGGCTATTGTGAAATTCCATCCGTACCTATATGGATGCCCGCTCCAAGTCATCACACACCATCATGCGCTCTGCTCTGTCAACACTTAAGAACCCTACAGGAAGACTGGACAGATGGGCATTACGATTGTACACGTTCTCGGTAGTGTACAAATCTGGCAAGTTGCACAGCGACGCCGACTGCTTATCACGACACCCCGTTGATCCACCCAACTCCACCGAGGTGGAAGCCGATGCCTGCATCTCAGCCATCACTGACTTTCTGCACGTGGCTGATGAACAACGCCGCGATCCATCGCTGCTCTCCATCATTGACCGTCTTCAATCCGACAATACCGACCCTTCACTGAGCACGTTCTTGCTTCAAGACAACGTTTTGTACCGCCGCAACTTATATCCCGATAGCGCGGAACTTTTACTCGTCGTCCCACGTCATCTGCGCAAGGACGACCTGCAAGAACTTCACGACGCTCCAACTTCTGGACATTTAGGCCTATCCAGAACCTATGACCGTGTTCGACGACGGGTATTCTGGAAGGGCTTTTATCGTTCCGTTCGCAGCTACGTTGCAGCTTGTGACCTGTGCCAGTGCCGAAAGAAACCTACAATTCTCCCTGCCAGTCGCCTTCAACCTATTGAAGTCCCAGCAGAGCCGTTTTACGAGTGGGGTTGGACTTGCTAGGTCCCTTCCCAACATCGGCAACAGCAAATAAGTGGATCGCAGTAGCCACGGATTATGCCACTCGGTATGCAATTACTCGGGCGCTACCGACCAGCTGCGCGACGGACGTTGCAGATTTCCTTCTCTACATCATTCTCCAGCATGGCGCTCCTTGTCACTTACTCACAGACCGTGGTCGCTGCTTATTGTCTCTGGTTTACGACCTACTTCGATCTTGTGCTACTCGACACAACTTTACGACTTCTTACCACCCGCAGACTAACGGGCTTACCGAACGCCTCAACCGCACACTGACGGACATGTTTCCATGTATGTTTCAGACGACCACAGTGATTGGGACATTCGACCAGAGCGATTGGGACAACCGAAAAACAATTGATATGAAAGTCTAGCAAATGATTTGTGCATACGAAAGTATTCACCTATACCGGCTAAAGCAGGTTGGCGGTCTAGTTGGTATGCATCCATGAAGAGTGAGTAAGCGCGACTAGACAGGGACGAAGAAAAAAAAGCCAGACAAGGACGCACCGTTATGTCCTTGTCTGTTTTCTTTCTTCGTCCCTGTCTAGTCGCGCTTACTCGCTCTTCATGGACCTGTACCGGAGTAAGTGCCATCGAGTTATTCCAGACCCTTATCAGATAGTGCAACCGAGATCTAATGAAAGCCGTCGCTTCACTTCGCGGCCTGACGATGGCTTTGCTATCATCACGCAACGAAATGAAGGCGAGTTCCTATTGTTCCGCGTCGCGGTTCGTTCGCCAGCCCTGAAATTTTATGGTAGAAGGGCTAATGTGAGTGCGCTACGTATTACAGAAAACGTGGAAACGAATAAAATAAATTCGTGCACTCTAGAATGAAATAAGCTAGCTGCTAAGTTTGCATTTCTTTTGTAGCGTTAGCTACACTGGCCTAGCCGAGCCAGTTTCGCGCGCCTCCTCAAGAGCCATGCTGCGCATGCGCGAGGATCATAGATGTCACACAGCTGGCGCACCGGAGCCGGCACCTACCGCGCACTCCGCCGCCGCCGCCGCGCGCGACTCGCCGCCGCCGGTCTGCGCTTTCCAGAGGAGTGACGTCTTAGGCAGACGTACTGGCGCCGGCGCGCGCGCAGCTATTCGCCTTCGCGTTGCAGTCGTCGTCTGACACTGCGCTGGAGCCGCTTGATAGCGCCTCTGACTGGCGCTTGCCAGTGTGGTATTGGCCTCGAGGAGTTACGGAGTCGCCCTCTGTCGGACGCGCCTCGATTGCGTGCTAGGCAGGATACCGCCGGCGCGCTCCCCATAGGTTTTGCTGTCGGCGCTCTACAAAAACACCTCGCGGAAGCCCTCCAGGGCATTTCTGTCAGTACTCTCGAAATGAACTGTGTTCTTTACTGTCAAAATAATCATTTTCGACGAACTGAAAGCACAAGATAGTGTACAGTCGCTGTCTCTTTGCAGAAAACCGAGCACCCGCTTCACGCTGTCACCGCGTTGGAGACCCCTGAACCGGCTTCTTGCGTGAAAGGTAGTCACTCGCTGAGTGCAAACTATGTGAAATATCTCGTTAGAGTAGACTGCCTGTATAAACAAACGGAGCATAACAAAAAGAAGCCGCGAGCTAGCGATCGCACGGGTTCGCGATGACTGACGGTGCCTCTGCATGTATGAGCGTCTGCATGTATGTTCGTACTGATGGTTTCGCTTTTGCTACGAGCGCGTTTTGGCACCGTGCTGTGAACTTTAGGCCGCAAAATATGAGAATTTGTGAGTAAACAAACAACTACTATCAGAGAAGTTCAAAAACAATTTCCTTACAACTGCGGCTTCGGTGCGCATGGCAACGTTGTGATCTGCCGTCCCGACGATTCAGTGTTTTTTTTTCTTTTTCGGTCTAAATTTGGGTACGTTTCAATGTCATTTGACAAGTTGTCTCGCACTGCGTATTGATCGGTCTTCTCAGCGGGCAAATGCCGCTGCTTCTGTTTCTTTATTCAACGCATTCGTTCCGTTTGGTGCTCACACAAAACGTGAGCAAATGCGACGCCTTTTTTTAATGCTCCTTAATTATCGTTCCGTTTGCATTCCAGTGAACTTGCCGCTCTCTGTCATCAACAAATTCATAGACCAAAGCTTCGCCACTTCCGAGATTGCTGGTGGAAGGAGAACCAGTCTACGAGACCGAGCATGTAGTAGCATGCGACGCCTAGGAAAAGAAAGAAAATACAGTAACGTTTGCCGGACTTGTTCTGCAAACGTCGGCTGTGAACTAGGACCCACATGAACTTGAAATAGCGGCGAATAAAATAGAAGGTATTGCAGCAACCAGCAGCCGCAAAACAGGATAGTAATTATTTGGCGTGTACCCCAGCAATTTTGGCAGCACTGTCGTGTCTAACGCCAACAGGGTGGCATCTTTCCCACGTAAATAAATGAGGCTCCAAGAAAACACATGGGGTTGGCCGGTGGGCCGATCACGGAGGCAATGCAAAATTTATGTAGCCTTTGAAGCAATGCATGCCTCATCAAATGGGAAGGTTGCCCGTCGGCGTCCCGCGTCGGCGGCGTCAACACGAGTGATGCAAAAAATCATCACGTGATGGTGTCACCAATGACGTCATCATGACGTCACAGATCGCCATAGTGTGTAGCGTCATTATGACGTCACATAATGTGACGTCACATGATGACGTATTCACACGTCATGGTCGATTTGCATTGCCTCCGTGATCGGTCACGGAAGCCGTGCAAAACCGCCTTAGGTGCAGAACGCTTTTTGAGGGGGGCGCGGGAGAATCAGTACATCGACTGACAAGAAGATGGCTTTCGCCTTCTAGTCATCTTTAACGAATGCATAAGGGATCCTGCACGTTTTTTATTCAACGTATCTAAACAATGACTTGCGCATCTGCAGCCGATTTTGTGGACGCTGAGCACGGGGCCGACGATCAAGAGGTCGCATTGGAGGGTTCTGATATGGCATCGCACGTGGTAAAAGGTAGCGCTTTTACCATCCTGTGGCAGATAAGCATCATTTGCCGGCGGGAAGCGCGCGCGAGCCATCATCTCAGTGCGCGCTGTCTGCTACTCACCGAACATCGCAGGCCCGACGCAGTAACAAAAGTCTTCGCCGCCGAAGTGCTTGTTGCACACAAGACTCGTAGGGGATTGCTACTTGCCGGTTCTTAGCTTTACAACCCATGCTTCACGCTGTTTCTTGTCCCGCGGTTACTAGTGCAGGCTGACACTGGGCTCCTTTGCGTAAGCGCAGCACTGCGGCACCGAGCGGAAGAGCCCCATGTTCGCCGCCTTCGGAGGCAGCCACTCTATTACAATGGTTTCAATTGAGTAGAAAATGAGAGAAAACTTCCGAATTTGAACGGACCGCAGCGCATGTGGGACTTGAAAATCGTTTTTCAAAGCACGCGGCAGTGCGCCACAAGCAGCCTACGCGGCCGCTGAGACCACGTGATCCTGCCAAGCACGTCACGCCGACGGTGGCGCCGGCGTTTGCAGTGGTGGGCCTCGAGGCCAATAGCCATGGAGAAAGAGAGCGCAAATGCTGCTCAACGGCGCAGAAGAGCGGAGGAGATTAACTCATCGGATCCCGAAGTAGTTGCCTGGCAAAATAAAATATACATGAGCCACATAATACGTATACCGTGTGTGTGTCATTGGAGCAGCAGTAAGCATGATAATGAAGCTAATCAGGAAAGCTAAGAATAATCAGCTGAACCTTTGCTAACGCTACGTTATCCTGGTATAGCCGCTGCAACATTTTTTAAACGACAATGAGGAACAAAAGCTAACCAACCACTTATATCAGACAGTCTTACATCCTATTACACGCGATTGAAGCAAACAGACGCATGACAATCATGTTATAGAAGTGAAACGAATGAGCGCGCAGAATTTATACCGCCGCTTGCCGAGACAGTTAGCATGTCGCTCTTGCCTTGTCCTGCTCCTCTGGATGCTGAGCCATGAGATGCAGGATGAATGACAGGGCGCTTGCCGTGGTCTCGAAACCGGCCATCAGGAATAGCAGGCTGTTCGCCAGCAAAGTATCGTCATCAATGGGCTCGAAGAGGCCTCCTGGCTGATTGGCTGTCCCTCTTGAGGCGTCGGCAGCCTTGCGTGCTTTAGCCACCTCCTGTTAAAAGACTATAGTAAATAGACATCCGCAAATATGCAAATAGATCTTTCCGTCCGCTATGCAAATAGCAAAAGTAATTGTGCTTTACAAAAAGGGTGATAAAAATGACTTTGGCAACTATAGGCTAATTAGGATCCTTCCTGTCTTTTCTAAATCTCTGGAAAAAATCATACTGAAACGGATCGACAAATTTTTACAGGCCCATAATATAATCACTGATTCTCAGTTTGGATTCAGAAAAAGCCGTTCTACGGAAATTGCTCTGCTTCATCAAAAAGAATACATTCTGGATAAATTAGAAAAGAATAAGTTCGTCTTAGGAATTTTTGTAGACTTTACAAAAGCATTTGACTGCATAGTACACAGCATATTATTTAGAAAGTTAGATTTGTATGGTATTAGAGGACATGCTTTAGCTTTAATAAAGTCATATTTATCCCATCGGAAACAGTATGTTCAAATTAGTAATTTTCAGTCAAGAACTCGTGACATCATAGCTGGTGTACCCCAGGGCAGCATACTTGGGCCTCTTCTCTTCAACATTTACATTAATGATATCACAAAGATGATATCAGTCCAGATCCATTATTTATGCGGATGACACTACAATACTTCTGTCAGCAGATACACATAATGAGCTATCTTTGTGCGGTAATAATGTATTAGGTAAGCTTGAACTCTGGACAAACGAAAATGCACTGTCAGTCAATGTAAATAAAACCAAAGCTATAATTTTTAATTCTAGAAATAAGAAACCTGATACTAAAGTAAGTTTGCAGTATAAATCCCAGGCAGTCGAAATTGTTAATTCAATGAAAACGCTAGGAGTTTATTTTACTCAGCACAAGCAATGGAATGACCATATAAACAGTATTTTATTAAAGGCATCCAAAGCGGTTGGTATAGTTTGGCGTCATAAATCTGTTTTACCTTTAAAAGCAAAACTTTCTATATACAATGCTTTATTTCTTTCACATCGAAACTACTGCATGTTAGTATGGGGCACGACGACTAAAACAAATTTACGGAAGATTTTACCTCTACATAATAAAATCCTTCGTCTAATTTACAACCTTCCTTACAGACATACAACGCAACATTTGTTCAATGAACACGAAATCATGAATGTTTTCAACCTCTACAGTTACAGGCTCTTACGCAACTATAAGATCGAACAAAAAAGACCTTTATCCACTATTACACAGTTAGCTTCCATGATGCGTTATGAACCAAAATACCCCCACCGTTATCAACCACACTGGATCCTTCCACGTACGAGAACTAATTGTGGAGAACAAAAAATTACCTATAAGCTACCGTTACATTTAAACAGACTACATTCCTCAGGTATTGACGTAGCAGACATCACCTTTTCTCAACTACGCCAATATCTCATTACCTCATCTGACATTGAAAACTTCTTGAAATAACGTGTCTAAACTAAAAATAAGGAAATAACCAACACTGTTACGCGTAAATTTTGTGTTTAGTGTATGTGTAGTTTATGTACTGACATCTGATCTATGCTTGTATATATGTTTATTGCATTGTGTTCTCTTTTTTTTTTCTGCCAGCACCGCAGCCTGCTGTTTCGAATTTGTGTTATTGCTAGATTCTAGAATGTTGTGTATATCCTCGTCAGATCTTGTGTTCTGTTGCGGCCACCGCCTCTGTCTGATGTATAGGGGGGTGAGAACGTAGTCAAGCGGACAGTCGCTTTTATTCTCACCCCCTCCATAAACTTTGTATTGGTGGAAATAAACGTTATTATTATTATTAAATATCAATTATGCCTAGACGCACAACAGGCACTACAAGGAATGTTTCTCTTAGATATTTTCTTGTTGTCTTCAGCACTGCATCCCGCGACTGCGTGAAGTACTGAAGCCGACTGAAAGCAAAGAGCCTAACACAGCGCCTGTTCAACGATTGCATTGGACAAGTTCTCGGAAGCACACGATCAGATGTCGTTGAGTAAATTCGTCAGCGCCAGATAATGTTTCATGTTACACGGTGAAACTGGCTTAGTCGGCCATGTGCTGGCGTTGGCGGCGTAGGCTTTCGCTAGTCACGTGATCTGAAGGGCGAGAGCGAGGCTCGCTCCGAGGGGGAGAGGGTGAGGAGCTTTTCAGTTGGCTCCGTTCCAGGGGCGTAGCCAAGAGGGGGGGGGGTTTGGGGGGTTGCGGGGGGGTTCAAACCCCCCCGAAAATTTTCAGGTTTGCTTGCGCATATATACACGCACACATACAAACGCACGCACGAACGTACATAAAGTTTGGTTGAACCCCCCCCCCCCCCCCGAAAAAAATTTCTGGCTACGCCCCTGCTCCGTTCCGTCCCGTTTTCACGAAATGTATTTCGCGACCCAACCAAGTGTCAATGCCATGATTACTTGTTCATGCGCTTGAATTGGGGAAGGTGAGTCTTGAAGGTGAGCCACCTAAATTGGGAAGCTCGCCCAACCAGATTTCGGGAGTGGGCCAGGTCGCTTTTATTCGACATTAAAACGTGACGCCATCGCTTGGCTCCTTCAGATGTTAACGTCAGACGGACACAGGGTTTTCCACTTTACGGGATGTATAATGCCCTCGTATTAATGTGGTGGCGGCGATGGTTATCTTGCACTTCAAACTCTCTACGCAGGAACCACGAAGTTTGGTTGTACGTGGGAACTCCCCGAGATCTGGCGATGCCTCAAGACGAAAGAACTAATGCATCAAGACAGAATTCATGCATCGGCAAAAGACTTGTACACGTTACAGAAAATAAATATCCGATTACAATTACAATTACTTCTTCAAAAATATAATTGATTGCAGTGGTCAATAACAGCCCTAGAAAAGTAACTCAGTAATTACAGAAATTCCCTTCAAAATTTTATTGCCGTAACACAGTAGCACAAGTTTGCTCAAACTACAACGAACTATTGTGGCTTGCATGGTAAAGCGAAGGCTGAGGCTTGCGTGAAAGCTGGGAGGCTTACTGTGGCTTCTGTGATATAATGCTATACGTTGTTAACGTTCAACAGGAATTGTTTTTCGAAGTTGTCCTCGCCGATTCTTCCAGAGCTGCTACATTGGACACTCTCTCTATGTATGCACTGGAGAAAGGGTTGTATTATAACGTAGTAACACCTTGCGCACCAGCTCGTAGTTGCGCAATGCTCCGATGCTATAGTGTCAATGTCCTCTATAAAGCGTCGCGCTTTGCTGTTGCTGGCACTCGGGTAACGCATTGCAGGTAAGGCCAAAGAACAGGTGAAAAAATAGACTCTGTAGGGACCCCCGTTTGACAGGAACGGGGTTACCTACAGAAGTGTCGCATATTTTTCTGGACGATAGCTGCTGCACAAGACTGGTATACAGCTTGAATTCGGAAAAGTGTAACTGATTACCGGTAGTCAATTACTTCCCCTTCCCGGCACCCCATCACGCTCCTTCACCCTATCGAAGACAGCCGGATCGTTTCCTCTCTGATTGAGGAGCCATCGAGTGCAGGCCTCGCACGCGGGATGTTATCTCTTGCACGCTTCATGCGACGGAGATAGCCGGCTCGTTTCATCTCTGTTACAGCCGCATTCGTCCCCAGAGCTTGCGTGGTTTTACTCGCCCATAGAACATGCGATGCACGGGGTGATGTTATAAATTTGGATTATATACGCAACACTACGGCGACGCCGACGCCGAAGGTGGCGGAGAAAACCCGCCGACAGTGTCCACCTAATTGCTATCGCAATAAAGGTCCTCGCGCGTCTAGTGATTGTGCTTAGATTGCGCTGCACAACGCACACGACTTGTAAGATAACGCGACAGTACAAAAATGTCGCAGTTTCGCCGTAATCACGGAACGGTTAGCAACAAATTGCAACAAATTGATATGTTATACCATGGTATGGTATGAAAAAGGTTGGGAATGGAAAGTGAGGGTGAGGAGGAGTTATGTGTAGGTGAGGCGGAGAGAAAGGAGGGATAGGGCTAAGTATAAAGCCATGTATGCTGGAGCCGACGTTTCGGCAAGCGGGCTCGTCTTCTTCAAGGCTGCAACTGCTTTCCTCAGCGCTAGAGTGTACATGCCTCTCCAGCCAAAAAAGAGGGAACAGGAGGAGGGTAAGGCCACCAGCTGCACTGTTTTCTCAATGTTGGCACCACTAGTGCCCCATTTTCTTATTGGTGGAGAGCATTAATTACTTGATCTTCCAAGAGCAACTGAAGGATGTCCACCCGACGGGTGCTGCTGCCCACGGACCCGGTCTTCTGGGAGCGTCGTCGTTCCTCGACCACGCGACGAACGTTCTCGATGATCTGCCATGTGCGCCTGCGCCAAAAATAGTGGCCTAAGTAGAGGTTTGTCTATTATTGTTTAGTTTTGTAATTCTGTCACAGAAATAAAGAAAACAGTTCAAAGGTGTCTATATATACACTGAAGCGTATGCAACGTGAAAACATGCATGGGATATTACCATACTGAAAGACTACGTGACTCAGCTCACATGACTTGTGCTAGCTATCGTCAGCTGTTTGTTGTAATCTAATGAGAGAGATAATAACCTTTAAATCCCGGAGAGGTTAGCCTGGTTTGTCGCCTGGCTTGCTACTCCCGGTGTCGGGTGATGACTGTGGTATGTACAGTGAATCACATATGCACACAAACGGTACGTACAGTCACATACGCACAAAGTCACATACACAGAATATAGTCATTCACGATCTTTGGTTAAGTCCAGATGATGCTCAACTGCTGCCTACCTGATGCGACGTCTGTTCTTGCTGCTACTTCGTAGAGTCATAGGTATAGATTTTATACACATACACACCATCCTTTTAGATTTAGGGCGGAGCTCAATCTGGTGGTGGTGGTGGTGGTGGTGTGCGGCGTGACCACCCTTACTGCGCATGCGCATACCCTCTCCACACACCTCCTCTCCACTCCCCCTCACCATTCCCCCTGCCCTCTACCCCTCCCCTTTCCCCTCTCCACTCACCCTCTCTCCCATTCCCTCTCCTATTCCCCTCTCCACTTTCCCTCTCCCGCCCCCTCTCCACTTCCCCTCTCCCCTCCCCCTTTCCACTCTTCCTCTGAAACGTGGGCTAGACATGCCGAAATTGTCTCCCGCGCAACGCCGCGATGAGCTCGAGCGCATGCGCGTCCTCTACCTTTCTCTCTCCTCCAACGCTGCCCCCTCTCGCCCGCCTGTCGACCGCGTTCCCCGCTCGCCGTGTGAGAATTAACGGCCAGGCTGGATAGAAGATACGACGCGCGTAGCGTCCTTCTTCGCGTTCCACGACGCGAGATCGGTAGCATGCCCAACGAACGCCAACGGAACGCGATCGTGCAAGTGCTCCGGCTTCGCATCGCCTCATGCTCCCCTTTAGCGGGAGATGGTGTATTTTTCCCATTCAGCTGCCTTGGCACGCAGTTTACCACACACTGACGGTTACCTATCGCTATTGAACAGGCGTGCACACATGTGAACCGCAGCTATTGTTTATTGCAGTTTTGGAGCTGTGCAGAGCGGAGCAGCTGAGAGTATATCTCCAATCGATCGTACTCGGAGCACGCTCGTGCAGAAACCGCCGCTCCTCTTATCACGTGGCCCTCAGCACCATATCCACCCGCCGTGGTGGCGGAAGTGTTCGGGTGCTCGAGGTCGTGGGTTCGATTACTGGCCACCGTCGCCTAAGGAGAAAATCGAAAGATGTCCGCGTAATTAGATGTAGATGTGCGCGAAGGAAAACCTGGTCGTCGAAATAAATAGCGCGCCATTCATTGCGGCGTGTCTCTAAATCATGTCGTGACTTTGGCACACAAACCCCTAGAATGTACTTTCATTTTTAGCATCCTATCATTGCGCTGTGTATCCTTTTCCCATGCGCCGCTGTGAGCAAGCCGAAGGCGCTTCTCCATCGAATGCACAATTCCCTAACTCAATCTCCATTCTTATGTCTATAATGCTGTCGTACTAAAAGGTTAAACGGGACACCAGTTGAGACATCTCAATTCTACTGATATCCGTGCGTATTTATAGTTACAACATTCAAGTAACTGACGATTATGAATTAATTATCCGACAATCTACAATAAACTACTAAATTAACTTCATTGTTCGATAAACCGCTAAGCTTTAGAATTTAGCACGTTACTTTAAGAGTGTGATGCTGGTTGTACGTGAATAACCTGAAAATATAAAATTCACTACACAATTTTATAGGGAACGCGCATTGAGCCAGTGGCGCCGCGGAGCGGGAGTGAACGAAAGCGACTCGCGTGCTCCGCGCAGCAGCCGAACCATGAGCGGAGCCGTGTCAGGTTGTTAGCGGTGCTTTGCATTGTCGCGCGTATGAATTGATGTGCCAAAAGCTGTACGAAATACCCACCTGGAACAAATGTGTTTCCGTTTTCTGCCGTGACCATGCTTGACCACGCTGGATTCACAGCGTACGCCGCGTAAAGCAAGTCATCCCGGGCATGTTTATGAAGTACGTGCTGGGGCTAGTTCGCCGTGAATTTACGCTTTAAGCGCAAGTTAACTGGTATTTTTACAGTGCTGACAGAATCGAGTGGCAGCCGGCAAAGTGATCACGAGTCTGTAGCATACATTTCGTTGGCGGAAAACCATCGACAGATCCAGCAGTTCTCCCTCCTACGCACCTACTTGTTTTTCCGCCGTCCCGAAGTTCGTCGAGCGGCACAGTTCGTAAACGGGAACAGTAAGGAAGAAGCCCCGGACACGTGGCAAAATGCCTCGGGGACCGCGATTTATTCCCGTTGTACTGCATTTGTCCCTTCAGAGCACTGTGCGTGCAGGCGAGGCTACGTGACGGCTAAGATATCACGTGCAAAGCTGACACATGACAAAGTTACTCAAGCACTGATGCAGCCCAAACAACGTCTAGAAGCAGAGCTGAACTACAGCACAGAAAAATTCGCGGAACTGCTACGGCATTACTAAACGCAACGCGTGCGGTTCGGCGATCGTACGTTTTACTTCCGTCCACCGCAATGTGTTTTCCAACACATGTACGGCACAAGTGTCATCGTTTACTCAACAATAAGCCGGCAAAATGACAAGAAAGAATGCATACAAGCAGCGATGGTGACGGCCTATGTTTCCAGGTCTACGCTGGCCTGCCTCACGAATCGCCCTTTTGAAACACTCTGTCGCACGTCCGTGCTTTCTGTCCCATCGAAAACATGATTGATTCCATATAATTTATGTCCTTTCTCTTTGTATGAGGCCCTAAAAGAATCCTGGACTGCTAACTATCTGAAAGCCTACCAGTTTTATCATGCCTGTCACCTTCGCGTTCACGCACTTGCATACAACGCCGGCGTAGCAGACGGAGAGATGACAATTCGTAGTACACGAGTAGAAACTGACGTGGCCGCAAGTGCCTGCTCGCGGCACTGGCGGCACTGGCGGCGCGCTGGCGCAGCGGACTTTCACGCCACTTTGATAAGACTTTAATGTCATGAATATGATAGCTGTGTTCTGGGTTCCATAAAGTTGACGCGTACTAAACCATAGGACGAGTTATTGTAACGTACGCCAGTTTCCTGATCAGCGTCGAAGCCTGCCCTAGATTAGGCTTTATGAGGCCATGCAAGGATGCTTTCTACGAGGCTGTTCAACGTCAGATCACTGCAGAAACGCCTTCCTACACACTTGAACGAAAGAAGGGGGATTTTCAAGGCTCGTTTTTTCTTTGCTAGACGCAACATTAATCAGAACTAACAGACAAGAAATCCAATGAAAGTATAGCGGATATTATTTGCAGTAATTAGTGTGTAAATCTGAAGAAAGTGAAGTCGACGAAAAGATAACTTGCCGCTGGCAGGGACCGCCGCCTTAGCTCAGTGGTAGAGCACCGGACGCTTAAAAAAATTCGAAGGTCGCAGGTTCGGTCCCTGCCGGCGGCAAGTTATCTTTTCTTCCACTTTACTTTGTTCACATTTACTATAGTTACTACAAATAACATCCCCTGCACATTCCTTGGCTTTCTCGTCTGTTTGTTCTAATTAATGTAGTGTCCTACATACTCGTAGATCAAAGTAAATTCGACCTTAGCGTTGTTTGGAAGTTATATCGTTTAGAATAAAAAATCTCGATTACTAAACGGCACAAGGTTACTTTCCCAGAAAGGTAATGCTATCCACAAGTCTCACATAAGTCGCCTCCAGCATTAAGATCAGACTATAGAGCTTGTTAATTCATTGTGCAGAAAACAGTTCAATAAAGTACTGCGTGATCTGTGAGAACTCTGATTCTGGAAGACATGCTATCTTGTAAACTATTAATAAAACAAGAAAAAGTAGTGGTCGAGCTTACTGCCTTGCCGCACAATAGACTTTACTTCATATCATGAGTTAAAATACTTAAGTGATGTTTACTTCATCCTGCAAGGTAAAAAGTATATATTCCAGGTCAGGAAGAGGGACGAAAGTTATACCTTGCCAGCTTTGTTGGAACACGATAGTGAGTAACATCGCCTTAGCGTAGCTCAGTGCCGCATCTGAAGCACACGTGAATGTTTATTGTAGACGATTATCACCTTTAAGGAGATCGCTCTCACTTTTCTACAGGATCACTCTACTGTAGGCCTCGAACTAAACCGGTGACATTGATGTGCTCATAGCAGTGCAGGCGACTCTGTTTTGTACACATCAGCTTCGTTCTTGGCACAACAGTGAGGCCTACCTGTAATGCACGGTGCCGGCGTACGACCATGTGGCGCACTTCCCCAGGAAAGGAAACGCCACGACGCTCATGGTCAAGGAAGTCTCCGCCTCGTACAGGATTCCACGTAGCAGCTGCGCCAGCGGATTGTCCGGCTTTTTTTGGCCGTCCAGCTGCGTGGAACGCGCGTGAAAGCAGATATGACTCGACTCGATCGTGCTGTGCACACGCGTCTGCAATCAGCGTGCAAGATACCCCTGCGCATGCGTATTCTCTTAAACTAGAAGCCAAATTCATCAATGTTCTCATTAGCAAGTGTCAAGGTGGCAAGCACGCGTGTTTTTGCTTTCTCTTTTGCCATATGAAACAGAGTCCTGGGTACCACGCTTTCGTGTGATAATGGAGGAAGCAAACACGTGTGGTGGTCTTAGTTATCTTTCATATTGTAGGAGGCTCTGATGAAAACCCGTATTTACCTAATCCCTTCTTCATTTCTCACGAGCTTTGGGTGACAGCACTGATCAGCTCGAGAGTCCGAATTCGTTTCTCTTGAGGGTCATAGAAGCAGGAATGCCTCGAGGTGTCTCCTCCACATTGCTTTTTTGTGATAAAAAACGTGTACTTGCGCACTTTACCAACTGCAGGGGATTGGCCAAGCAAGTGGCAGTTAAAAATAGGACACAGAACTGAAAGACGGAGAGTAGAGACGATGCAAGATAAGATCACTTTGAATAATTGGGAAATAGACCAAGTTCACTTACAGCTATTCTTTGAAATGTTATAATTATAAACATGCAACTGCATTAAAATTATTTCGAACGAACCATCGTTAATGTGGTCAATTACCCAATTACTTATTCATAAAGGTTTACATCGTAACAGGCCAGTCAGTCTCGCCGTGGTTCTGTGGTCTCCCAAGATAACGGTAAAAAATCCCGCTGTGGAGATTATAATTGTGCAGTGATTGAGCAAACGATTAATATCCGTGGAATTACAAAAAGCTTACAGGTATACGAACAACAGATCTGTTTTAAGGCACAATTATAACTGCAAGAGCACCGAAAGAAAATAAATAATTCGGATTATTTCGGGGCAGAGACGTGTCAAAAGTTCGGTATGCAAATACCAGAAATACAGAACATGAACGAGACAGGGGTACAGTATACGAAACAGTCATTAAGACAGTAAGGTATTAAGGCGTTCCACTTATTGCATCGCATAGGTAAGTATATATCGATGACGGGAACGTTCCCGTAGCTGAAGCCCATTACTCAGTCCCCAAGACGGACTACCACAAACAGAACCTGAGAGCATTATAAAAGGTGCAAATACAAAAAACGTGCACACTTGAAGCTACAACTGAAGCGATAAATGTTGTGGCATGTGAGGAAGGTGAGAAAACATTTGCTGCGCAAGCTAAAGCAGTGTTTATCGTAGTGGGTAGATTAGGCAACTGCTGCACACTTGCAAGCTCTAGTTTTCAGTGTTTCATTGCTTCTTAAACGTTCGGTTTACAGGCACCAGCAGCGTTTGACGAGCATATATTAGTCGTGACGAACTGACGTCATTGATATGAATGGTAAATTGTGATAAATTGAACAACTTTCATTCCAGATTGCCCGAGGTAACTTTAGTTCAAGGTAACCGATCAAACCTATATGACAGAAGGTGAGATAGATAGCCTACACGTGCGCTCTATTCGGCCATCGTACTTGTCAGCAAGAAAGGCCTCAAAGGGACACTAAAGAGCAAAACTATTTTTCTCATATTAGTAAAGTACTCTTTCACGACACCAAAAACACCACGCTTGCTGCGAGAAGACGCTTAGTAAACGAGAAAACACGCAAAAACAAAATGTTGGTGGCGACGCCACCTTGAAGTTTCCGCACCATGCGCCGTGACGTCACATGTTTTGACGGCGCCTATTAGGGACTACGTAGTTCCTAATCGGTAAAAATGAAGTACATTGTCCTCTGAGGGGGCCATAGACTTGACATTCCAAGTTTGGGGTAATTTGGCTGAGCCAATGGCGCCAAAATACGATAAATACACTTTGAAATCTGTGACGTCACGCGGGGAGATTTAGGCGCGAAATTTAAAAATGAGACTTTGAAATTGATTTTCTCCTCTCTTAATAAACCTATCATGGCAAAATTAACGACATTAGAGTTCACAAAGCATAATTTATTGATCTAGGCCGATTCATTGTTTCTCTCTAGTGTCCCTTTAATTATACCACCAGTTTATTATGCAAAATTATATCGTATGACTAGAAAAAAAGGAATGTCGGTGATGTACCCACCAATATTTTGTTCCGTAGCAGAGAGCGGGTAATCTAAATTAATTTAATTGTATATCAATTGTAACTGTATATCTCACTTCAAAATTAGACGTTTTCGCACTGTATTAATAGTATTACCTTTTCAATTACTGTGTGCCTGAATTGTGACTGTATCTTTCACTTCCAATTAATCCCCCCCCCCTATGTAATGCCCACCGGGCCCTTAGGGTATCCAAATAAATAAATAAATTTATCCACACAAAGCTACGCTGTCGCAACTGGGAGAGCGAAAACAGCAACAGATGACAGCGGGGCGCATTCTTCAAAGCACCGAATCACTTCTGAAAAAGCACGCCATGAGGCCAAGTTCACAGAACTTGTCATATTCGTGATCTGCCGCTATCCTTCGCTAATAAATGTCTACAACGTAAGCATTGTCTCTGATTGCCGCTTGGGAGTAAGTCCTCGTAATAAATTTTACGAAAATGGATCTAGATTAGTTTGTCATAACAGCCCTGTGGTAATAAAAAGCGCCGTCCAGAACTACAGACTTGCAAGTTACCGCTAGTATTTTCCATTCACAGTTCAACTCGCCGGCTTCAGCGATGGCGCTCCCTCTTCCCTGGCGTCGCCTACCTCGAGGTGGCCATTTCCTCCATAAACGGCCTTTCCTCTTTCTTCGTATCACTTAGTCTTCATCATCATCAGCCTGTCTACGCCCACTGCAGGGCAAAGGCCTCTCCCATGTTCCGCCAATCAACTCGGTCCTGTGCTTTCTGCTGCCACGTTATACCTGCAAACTTCTTAATATCGTCTACCCACCTAATTTTTTGTCTCCCCCTCACGCGTTTGTCATCTCTTGGAATCCAGTCAGTTACCTTTAATGACCACCGGTTATCCTGCCGACGTGCTACGTGGCCGGCCCATATCCATTTCTTCTTCTTAATTTCAACTATGATATCCTTAACCCCCGTTTGTTCCCTGACCCACTCTGCTCTCTTCCTGTCTCTTAAGGTTACACCTATCATTTTCCTTTCCATCGCTCGCTGCGTCGTCCTCAATTTAAGTTGAACCCTCTTTGTAAGTCTCCAGGTTTCTGCTCCGTAGGTAAGTACCGGTAAGATGCAGCTGTTATATACCTTCCTCTTGAGAGATAGTGGTAGACTACCATTCATGATTTGATGGTGCTTGCCGAATGAGCCCCATCCCATCCTTATTCTCCTAGTTATTTCACTCTCATGATTCGGCTCCGCGGTTACTACCTGTCCTAAGTAGACGTACTCCTTTACAACTTCCAGCGTCTCGCCACCTATCGCAAAGCGCTGTTCTCTGCCAAGATTGTTCCACATTACTTTAGTTTTATGCATATTAATTTTCAGACCTACTCTTCTACTTTCCGTATCCAGTTCAGTAATCATGAGCTGTAATTCGTCTCCCGCGTTACTCATCAATGCAATGTCATCAGCGAATCGCAGGTTACTGAGATACTCTCCATTAACTCTTATCCCTAATTCTTCCCAATCTAGGGCCCTGAAAACCTCCTGTAAACACGCGGTGGATAGCATTGGAGCATCACTTAGTCTTAACCACGTATAGTACCTCGGTATGTATGCTCGACGCAACCTGGGAATGCAGTTGCTTCGTCACCGTGATTGCCGCCACATCGGCGTCGTGGGCACCCTGCTGTCAGCACGCAGAATTCAGATAACGTTAACTTATTGTGCATACCTGGCACCAAGCCAGACGAGAAAGGATAATGTATGTGTGCATGCGTGGAAAGGACTCCTCACCGGGACTAATCGGCAGATAAGTGGACCGAACGAAACACATTACTCCGGTGAAGCTCGGTGCATGACACTGCCATTATTGATTGATTGATTGATTGATTGATTGATTGATTGATTGATTGATTGATTGATTGATTGATTGAAGGACGGCCGGACTACAGCACACGCGTGGCGCCCACGACAGGTGAAGAAACTAAACAAACATCCAGCAGAAAACACGTTAATGAACAACTTCTGGTCCCTGACTAAGTCAGAATGAAAAAAAGACGCAGAATCGTTCCGGGATCTTAAAACAGGATTGTTTCTTTCTTTTCTTTGAATTCGGTGTCTTCCCGCGGCACTTCTAGGTGCCTTGCGCGTAGATCACAACGTTATCTAAGTGGTGGGCGTGTTCACTTAGGACGTGTTCGAAACTCTAGAGGTAGTTCAGGGGCCCTTGAATAGCTACGGGTGACCGTGAGCTACAGTCTGTGGTGGCGAGCGCTTTGTACTCATTGGGCTGTGGTTTAAATACTGGGTAGGATAGTTTGTTTCAACGGCTGAGCTGTTTTGGGGCTCGACCTGGCGACAAACGGGTGTCCGCGTCGCATGCCTCGCTCCGGTTCCCAGATACCCCCATAGATGGCGTAACTGCCTCGGCCGCGGGCGAAACGGTGGCCGCACAGTTGAATGGGGAAGGGCGACTCGAGCGTGAATAGGGCCTAAAGTCACTGTAGCAGTGGCGGCTGTGGAAGGGGTTGCCACACTGCCCTTTCCCGTGCCTCTCTACTCTACAAATATGGCGTAATCACAGGCACCCGCGCAAAATCACAAAACATCACAGAAAATCGCAAGGGAAACTGCCGCTCCACTGTTTCTGCATATTTCACGCCGGGTCGAACTTGGGTATGGTTTTCTTCAAGTAAGCGCGTTGTGTTTGCAATCACTTCTTGTGTACGCGTGTTGCGTTACATTTCATTACAGTTTAGTGTTGACTGTCGAACAAACCTGAATAGCCGCACTAAACTTTGAAATGTGTTGCGTGTAACAAGCACGTGCATGTGGGCATTTGAATAGAAAGTTGTTGCTAGCAGCAAACTTTATTGCATTCGAAGCAGGCCGATAGCTTCCCAGACAGCTTGCACTTACAGCACATGCTTCACAAAAGGGGTTGCGTGCTCTCCACATGCCCGTTTCTTACCTGCCAAGCCAGCGCGCAATTTGCGATCACATCCAGCGACAGCCCCTGCGAGACTTGCATGACATCCAACTTTTCGCCTGTCTCAGCTTTCTCCTTGAGCACGTCCATGAAGTCGTGCACGCACCGACTTATGATTGGCGTCATCAGCTTCATCTTGGCTGCACTGAAGCTCGGGTTCAGCACTGTCCTCACATGCTTCCAGTCCTTCCCTGTGCATGGTGCATTCAAGCAGAAGTACATTTTCTGTGCAAGGAATTGCCTATAGTGTGAGCGGAAGGCATTTTCAGGCATTCGAATATGTCTCAAGGCGTCGTTACTCATAGTTGAAGCCGACATCAGCTGACAAGGTGCGCGTTAAAGAACCCCAGCTGGACGAAATCTCCGGAGCCCTCCACTACGGCGGCCCTCGTAATCATATCGTGCTTTTGGGACGTTAGAACAGATATTACATTATCAGTTGGCACGATGCAGTTGCGTGACGGAAGCAGCGAAATGACAGTCTTACTTGTCCCATCATATCAACGTAAGGCTGACAGTAATGCTGAAGATGAGTAGGTAGGACCATAGGTCGGCATTAAAAGGCGGAGCTCACTCAGACTCACTGAAGAAATATATTTTGCGCTTAGGGCTCACATGGACTCAAACTCACCAATATTATCCTCAACCGGACTCACTTGTACTGAGACTCACTAAAAATTTCCTCGACCGGACTCACTCGGACTCAAATTCACCAAATTACTTCTCACACGGACTCAGTAAGACTCAGACTCACAGGCTCATCTGAGTTTGAGTGAGTCTGAGTAGACTCATGAGTGAGTTTGCCGATCTATGGTCAGCATACGAAAACTGCTACAGCGTACATCTTTTGTTGAAAATGTAACTCGGATCCTCTACGTAAAAATGATTTTTACTTACCGTAACTTTAAGGTGTAGCTACCAGGAGTTTTTGTTATTCTACGTCATCAGGCATGTTTATTATGGTAGTTTAAGTTCACGCACCTCGTAAGAAGAGCAGCGTCTTGCTGTAGGGTTTCACTTCGAGAGCAGTGCGGGGGCGGTCGTAAAAGATGCCCGACTCCTTGATGAAACATTCTTTGATCATGTCCACGTCGCTGATGACTAGGTACGGTACAGTGCCCTTGTAGAATCCGAACACCTTTCCGTACTTCGCGATCCACTCTTCCAAAACCTGCGCACATTATCGTCGTCCAGGGACTTGCCGTCCGACCTCCAATATGCGCTTTAGTGAATTTATTCTAGGGAATGCGCTAATGTATATTTGAAGTTCTGTATGTCTTGATAGCCTTTTTTTTTATCGAGCGGTCATATATGTAGGATGAGATGGAGGTTTCTAAGCGCACTATTCTTACAGCATTGTGTGCGCCTTGCATACATGTATTACCCACAGAGGGTTAGGGTTAAATTGCAGTTTATTTGAACTGTAGTCCAACAAGATTGCACCAAGTATACAGCCTATGCACGCCATGCGAATGCAACTAAAGTATAATCAAATCCGAAGCATTTTTTAGCGAACCTCAGGCACTTTGGCAGTTTCTATCTATCTATCTATCTATCTATCTATCTATCTATCTATCTATCTATCTATCTATCTATCTATCTATCTATCTATCTATCTATCTATCTATCTATCTATCTATCTATCTATCTATCTATCTATCTATCTATCTATCTATCTATCTATCTATCTATCTATCTATCTATCTATCTATCTATCTATCTATCTATCTATCTATCTATCTATCTATCTATCTATCTATCTATCTATCTATCTATCTATCTATCTATCTATCTATCTATCTATCTATCTATCTATCTATCCGCCTACGTCTGGGCGCTCTCCTGGTCATCTCCATAACATTTAATATACCAAACTTGGCATTGCAGGGAATCAGTGTATGACGAACACGATTCACTGGTCATGACAGGAATAGCGCAAAACGCCTGTCGCGTACGTCATGAACCCCTTTCCATCAGTCACGTGTGGCACACACCCGCATACCACAGTTCATGCCGCACAGGTGATTCACAGTCTCAATCAACACAGTAAACGCGAACGTACACATTGAAACGCAAGGCAAGTGAGGGGCCTGGAGGGAGAACTCCCCTGGAAGACGCTCGAGTGCCATCAACTCGTCCAGGTGGTCCGCCAGAATAACGCAGCGTTCTCACCATTTCTTATGAGGCCAGGCGATGGCCTCATGCTGACCGAATATAACGTCAGATTGATTGAGAGTTGCTTTGTGATACGCGAAGAAGTCGCCGCTAAGTGCCCTGACGGCATACATTCACAAGTGAACAATAAGTACAACAGGAGTATGAACGTAATAACTAAAGCATATGGTCGACAGATATGAGCCCGCTTTGTCCTGCTGGAGCAGAAAAGTCGACAGAACCATCAAACTTATCAGGCGACTTCCTGAAGTCTCGTTCAGTTTGACGAAAGACGAATATCTTACTGCTGCTGCCCTCATTGCCTTCCTTACGAAAATTTTTATTTTATTTTGCTTCCGCGCTTGTAGCTACATCTCACTTGACACATCTCTTTGCATGCGTTTTTCCTGAGTGCGGCAGAACGCACCAGTTACCCGCAACGAAAGAACTTTGCATTCACGAGATGTGCAGCAGCTGCTTCCATGAGCCCCTTCTCCTTCACAAACTTAAGGATTGTCGACTGTCATTAGTAGTTTTTGGAGGTCGATTACCAATAGTGCTGATGCTCCGGAACGCACCCTCTTTTTTTTTTTCTCGCTGCTTCTGAAGCGGCTTCGAGAGGTTCGAGAGATAGGAATGCAGGTTTGAAGAAAAAAAAAAAAAACTCGGGAGCGCACCTTCAACATGCTTCATTTTTCACGCGCTGTTTGAGCAAACGTTCTGTTGATTGCATGTTCACAGTTTTCGAGGACATCATTGTCGTGAAAATATATGTCGCAAACCTTAGGCTTCGTCCATAGCTCTTCGTCGGCGGGCGGAAGGGACCTCTAGTCGCTGGGAGCGGAGAAATGCCGCGCTGACTCACTTATTGATATCCGTCGCATAGCCGCTTGTGTGTACCCAGGAACACAACACGTCGACATCGGTCACTAGCTGACCGCAGTCAGCACTATGCGGCCACACTACGAGGATCGCAAAACCGAAAATGCACCTCAACACGCATGTAAACACAACGGCAAACCACGTGCACAGCCGAAGACAGAATGCTGCGCCGCTCGACCGCGCCGTGCTGACCGAGCAAGAAGGAACAGCAGCGCCACAAGATGCGAGAATCGGTGGCCGGTCCAGGCAGGCACAGAAGTTTGAAAACTGAACCTAATCTAGTAACGTTGGCTTGAGCCGCAAACGCGTGCGTCCCGCTGGCCTCTGTCTTGCTCCAACAAGGCATGACATTCGCCCGTCGAAATCGTGTCCTTTCTGCAACGCGTATTGCAGAAGTTTTGTTAGTCGGTGCTCTCGCAGTCGAAGCAGTCGGCTGCGGAGAAATCCCGTTGGCGCATGCGGAAGCTGCACTACTCCGATGAGCCGGCGCACACTAACACGAAACGAAAGGCAAAGAACGTAATTGCGTCTAGGGTGCCTCGGCGGCGCGAGCGCGGCCAGTGTCCCCCGCTGGTATCGAGACGCTTTAACCATGACCTCCGATATCGCGCGCAATATCGTGGTAAGAGCTAGTAAGTGTCGATCGTGACGCATTACTTCTTTCCACCTCTCACAGAGACGGCGGCACCGCCCCGCCCCGCTCCGCCCCGCCTACCTACACCGCCAACAGAGAGCACCGTGTGAGAGAGAATGTGAGAAAGATATAAGGCGCGTTCGTGAAGCGTCCAGCACCTGCCAAGGTAGCTTAGTCGGTTGAGCATCGGGCGCTTACCGTCGCGGCCGCAAGGTCGTGGGTACGATTCCCAACGGCGGATCTTTTTCTTGGCTTTTTTCTTTCTCACCCGTTGGCGTTCATTTTATGAACGTCATATCCTGCAACGGAAGTACTTGGTGGACCCCGGCATAAAACACTTTCGTGTTAAAAATTTGCTTAGTTCTATATATGAACGAGTTATGCACAGGGGACGTCCGCACAGGTTAACGCATCTTCACGTGTAATATTTAGTAACTGCAAAGAGCGCGCAGTCCGTATACACGAAAACTTCGAGACCACCGTTTTGCTTTGCGTAATTTATGAACAGTTTCACTATTTATATCATATTATATTCACTGAAAGAAAAAAAACTGCTTTTGCAAAAAGAGTCAATTTGCCGTGCGTTGGATACGGCATTCTTATATTTACACTGCCACATCGTTGTATGCGACTACATCGTTATATTTGCTCGATAATCGTCGTAATCGATGTATCCATATCCGCACCGCATTATTGAAAACTTAGTTCGCTACGTTTTACTGGCGTTCAAAAATGTTTACAGTAGATTCTCTATCTGTATGTTTTTTTTTTTCACCGCATTCGATCCGTAGAACTTCTAACGAAGGGAAGTCGTTAAAATGGGTCAGTCATTTCGGTGTCACGACCTTTGGAAATTTATGAGGACCAATGCCCTACAGATCAGCGGCTGTGAAAAAGAAGGGAATAAAAGATGACGAAAATGACGATATTTCATGCTGTACGTGACATGCGCAGCCAATTTCTTAGCGAACCTTTGGCACTGTGAGCGTTTCTATCTACGTATCTATCTATCTAGCCGTCTACGTCTGGGTGCTGTCATTATCGCCTCCTTAACTTGGTGCAGACCAAAATTGGCATGGGAGGGTAAGAGGATTTGACAAATATGACTGTCGGGTCATGACATGAATAACGTGAAAGTCCTGTCGCGTACGTCGTCAAACGCTTTCCTGCAGACTCGTGTGGCACATACCCGTATACCATGGGCCGTGGTACACGGGTATGCGCCACAGGTGATTGACAGTTTATATCTACCCAGGGACGGCGGGAACAGACATTGGTAATTTAAATGAGCGAGCGTTAAGAAAAAGCGACCTCGGCAGCGTTGACCCGACGAATGGAAAGAATAAGAATTAGTATCCCCGCAGGAATCGAACCCAAGCATTCTGCGTAGCAATCAGGTATTCTACCACAGAGCCACGCCAGGTCCGTAATCTGTTTTGGAAAAACAGCCTATGCAGGCGCAATGTCGGTGCAACGTCAGTTGTGTTTGTGGTGCTGGCTATCTAATTTTACATCGAAGCGATGAACACCACATATAATAATAATAATAATATCTGGGGTTTAACGTCCCAAAACCACGATATGATTATGAGAGACGCCGTAGTGGAGGGCTCCGGAAATTTCGACCACCTGGGGTTCTTTAACGTGCACCTAAATCTAAGTACACGGGCCTCAAACATTTTCGCCTCCATCGAAAATGCAGCCGGGATTCGATCCCGCGACCTTCGGGTCAGAAGTCGAGCGCCATAACCACTAGACCACCGTGGCGGGGCACACCACGTATGTACTTCTACGATACAGGCGACATACCAGATTAACTTCTGTGGTTCCAGTGTTGGCTCCGCTTTTATAGCAGTCTAATAAACATTACATTTTGTATTCCTATGATTCAGCAAGCTATATACTGAAGCATTGCTCGACCCCGGTGGAATACATTAAGGAATGTTACATGTGATATTCACATGACTGCATCATAAAGTGCGCTTAGTTTCGATGATACTGACGTATGTACTCTAACGTGAGGGCTGAAGTTACGTCGCACCGTAAGTTACCCGTTAAACGCCATTGTTGTCGACGTGCCTGTTAAGCCCACGATGTGCACATAGCGATGTGCACACTTACAAAAACACGTCGATCCCCCTCGTAGCGCTTGGCTCAAAGCCATAAAGTACAGCATAGAAGTACTCGCTGATTGCTTCGCATGAAACCGATTCCCACGACGCGTGGGATCTGCCGAATCTTTTTGAATATTCGTTTTTCACTAAATTTGAAAATTTCACTATTCCCGCATCCACAATGTACTCTACAATGAAACGTTCCGGTCGGGGCTTGTATTCACAGGCAATTTGAACTTCTTGCATGTTGAATGACATACAATTTCGATAATATATGAGAGATAAGGCATTATACGAAATAAGATAAAAATGTTTTCTCGTGAACTTTATTTATTTTTGTGATATGTGCAACCATTTCTATATGCGTTGCAAAGCGTATTGTGAGATAAAAATACGTGCACGAACTATTTAACTCTTCCACAGTGTTTAGAACAAGCATACATTGTGCAAGAATTCGGTGTAGCGCCTCTAACGCGGGACTACAGAGAACGCAAAGCAGACAAGCATACGTCATCTTCATATCGCTTATCACCTTTTGACATGGCGAGCACAAGGTCTGCGGGTTCGGTTGCGTCCCAGCTGACGATGAGCAAAAACTGGCCTCCAGTATGCGACACGTCGGGCAACATCATGGTCATTCATATTACATAAAACCCGAAGCTTCGGCAACAGATGGCTGCTTCTGCAAGCGATTAGAGTTCTGGTGCCGAATCGAGAGAACTTTTCCTTTATACCGGCATCCGTAATGATATGTCGAACATTAAGATTGGCTAAAATGTATGTTGCCTGTAATGGTAGCGCAAAAGACTTGGAGGACGCTTGAGTTTCGCCTTCAAGAGTAGAACGCGAGAGCGTAATCAGGCCCCGTGCGCATCGCTTTCTTGACTGCTAGCCCGGCTTTCGTTCTCGGTGCATGCCTCAACCGTGCCGTGAGGAAACGAACGACTGTGCGCGCAATATTAGCTGTTTCAAACTATCCTAGAATACCTACTGCAAGTACAGTTGTCAAGCGCCCACTACGCCATAATTCTTCCTTTTGCGAATCAGCGAAGGGCACACTACGCGTCCGGGAAGCAACACGCGAACCTACGCAGCTGCTCACTTTGTTGATGCTTTTGCAGCTGATGATGATGGAATATGACTGAGCGCTTTGTAACGGGTGGGCCTTGAAAACATACACTCGTTGCGCAATTCGCATGTTTTGACGGCTGGCGCGATTCTACGCTTCTCGAACTCCTGGACCTGCAGAAACCCGGCACGACGGACCGCTCGCAGGACGTCAGCTAGGGGAATCCAGGACCTCGGCTACCAACATGCAGCAAAAGACACGAGCAAGCCTACCCACAGAGACAAGGTCCAGCACGTGACATGCCACCCTCGCAGCGCGAGGGGCTCCCTTCGCGGCTGAGAGGCTCGCATGCACGCAAGAGTCTCCACCACCCCATTCCCCTCTCCTTGTTTTGCCGGATCGTTCAATAAAGTTGTTCACTCACTCACTGCTACACAATATTACATGTGTTAAGGAGACTCCTTCCACTGCGTGACATTCATATAGTGTTTTTTTTTTTTTCCGGAGCAGTTTCAAGGAATAGCGTGGCTCTGTGGCAGAACACCTGCTTGCCACGCAGAAGGCCTGGGCTCGATTCTCACTCGAAGCGAAGTTTTTAAGAGCGGAGCTCTGTAAGCTTTTCGTTGGGCCGGGTATTGCGAACAGAAACTATCATCATCATGAATCTTCACGCGCTCTCTTCATCTTCTGCTTCGCTTCCAAAACACGTGCGCCGATTCCTCTGGCGCGTGACGGAATAACTCTGATGGGTGAGAGAACGAGCACAGAGAGACAGAGACAGAGAGAGAAAGAAAGAGAAAATTAGTCATGAGGCAGCGGAATTTGAACCCACGTACCCACGATCCAAAGGCGAGCGTCTTAAGCACTCGGTTATACAGGCACGCTGACAGAACACCGCATAGCCCTGTGTAGTATAGTACAGCAAGGTGGCGGGAATGGCAAGTGAGGTTGAGGAGGGGACAGAGTAAAGCATAGCATAGAATGAATGAGAGAAAGAAATGAAAGAAAAAGAGAAAGAAAATGTAAGAGAGAGAGATAGAACGGAAAAGCGAGAAATAGATAGAACGAGCAAGATAGACAAACGAATACGTAGAGACAGAAATAAAGAAATAGAAATAAACCGGGACAAAAGATATAGAAAAAAAGAGAAAGATGAGAGAAAAATAAATAAACAGAGGAAGAGAGAAAAATAAAAGAAACAAAAAGAAGGCCACCTAGCTCCGCACTTTCCTCAGGCTTGAGCACCACTAGTGCCAAGTTGCCTTAATTTTTTATTATTTATTTTATTTGCATCTGTCTCATTTTTTCTGGTCACGGACACGATGATGATATTCCGCTTGGAACCAACGGCGCCGACACCGATGCCGACACCGGAATTCTTGCAAAACGAGCTCTTTAACGCTATCACGTTAAAACTTTGTAGTCCGCCTCGGTGGTACAGTCGTTACGTTGCTCGGCTACTACCCGAAACTCGCGGGTGCGATCCCCACCGCGGTGAGCGCATTTCGATGCAGGCGAAATGCTACAAGAACGTGCACTCTGCGATCTCAGTGCACGTTAAAGAACACCAGATGGTCGAAATTCCCGGAGCCATCTACTACGGCGTGCCTCATATCGTGGTTTTGGCACGTGAAACCCTAGATGTTGTCATTAAATATTTTGTAACACGTTTGTGTCCGTACTGTCCCTGGTCTGTACGATACAGACATTAGCTCTCTCAGCGTGTGAACAGTTATTTGTTAACCAAGTGCGGTGAAGCCAAAACTCGCGCTAGGTCAAAACGCAAGAAAAGAACTGTGTTCAGTCCTCGTCGATCGTGAGCACGCCTGTACCCATAAGAACTTGGGCCCGAAGCGCTATTGTAGAAGACCCGATACGTATGCTCACCGCTATCCTGTCTTTCTTCAGCTGCTTCCAGTTTCCCCAGAGCAGATCGGGTGTCGGCCCATCAATCCCGTACCTACGAAAGAAGTTATAGCCTTGGCGACGTCCCTTGACCCATAAGGCGAGCCATGTGACCATCAGCATGGCTAGTGTGGCCGCGAGGATGACAATCATGTCAGTGACGTCGACCTGCAAAGCGCGTGATATGATATAGTCATCCCGAAACTCGTAGGACCACTTGGCAGTTCAACAGGATGCCCAACGTGACAGCGCGCTAATGCGCTTCCCGTCTACTTACTTAAGCATAATATGTCACTTTTAATGATGTATTGGAAATGTGTTCACTATGTGGGTATTGGGCTTGCTGCGTCCGCCCGTAGTTAAAGCAAGGCAGACGTACGCTTCACAAAACAACGGACAACAACTTATTGTTGAAAGCTCACACGTCAGCACCCAAGGCGTGCACGGCTGGGCGAGCAGCAGCGGCATGTAGCGTGTGGTCCTCGTTGGAGCCAGACGATCATCGCCCGTGCGCGCCACGCGTGGCTCTAACAACTCATATATGCACCACACACGTAACAAGGAAGCCTCGTTGCTGTTCAAACAATGGCATTTTCAAACACTTTATCGTTTTTATCGTTTCAAACACTTTATGCACATGTTTACGCCCATTTCAAAATTACATCACTGGCATGCGGGGAGCATAATATATGACAGCACATGTAGATTTCATACATATCTTTAATGCAAAAGCTCATTGGATTAATTCGGAACAAAATCACGAAGATGTTAGGTGTAGTAGTAAGTTCACATATGATGTGGTATGTGTAGTGTAGAATTAGATTTTTATGCCATGTATGCGTTCCTCTACGGCCCTCGAATTGACAGGCCTAGTCTCTTTACTTGGCCAGTCCGCGCATCTCCGCACATTCTTCCTGTAAGTGCTCACATCATTTTACTGGCCAGTCTTTTTCATTTACACGAGCTGAAGAATGCTGTCGGGTTCCAGCCGGTAACATCTTGACATCGTCAGCGTAAAACAGCAATTCATCCCGCTACTACACAAAGACACACTGTGTTAGATGTAGGAAATGGTTCTGGTACCCCCCCCCCCCCCCAAAAAAAAAAAAGAAGCACTTGTCAGCAGTATAGGCACCTCACTAAATGGCTAAACGTCACAGCTTTCACGAGGAGCTCGCCTACTAGGTTTAGTATCGGTCACATTGTGTGAGTCGCTGTGGGCGCATTCTTCCTGGTAACACAATATTCGTTCACATTGCTTCTCCGTGTTCACCGCTTTCATTCACAGGCCAACGATTAGTAAAGACATCGCAAGGTGAAAGTAAGCGTGACTGACACATCATTCTTTGCAATTGGCAGAATACACTAGCGGCGAATGAGCGGTACCCTGAATACCTAGATTCGACAAGGCAACCTCTATGTTACATATTGCCCGTGATGTTTCAAGTATTAGAACCCGTGGAAACAGTCCAAATTATGAGGCGTCTTTGCTCACAAGATGAAATAATGGTGAAAAAAAAAAAAACTGAGCAGTCTGATTTCTGTTCAAATTTTTGATGGATTTTACTATGTTACAAGACGCTACGTTCAGCTCACGGTACTACGTTTTGAAATGTCCAGAAACCGTCTTCTATATTCAGTGTCATAACATGGTCCAAAGTCAAGGAGAAAAGCAGTGTGGACGTAACTACGGTATATAAAGGCTGACTACATCGTTCGTCGCATAGCGCACAGTTATTTCCAAAGGTGAGTAGGCTTATGGAAGAATCTTGTACTGTCTATTCGTCCGCCGTGTAGTCAACCTTGCCAAGTGCGGCGAGTTGGGCGGGTTGGTAAAGATGCATAACTAGGGACGTTCAGCGCAATAAAACGGAGCCACAAGAAAGAGACGCAGACAACACATGCGCTAACTTCAAACCACGTTTATTTGGGAACGCACATGCATATATATAAAACTCTAAACGCAGCAAGCTCACGCCTCGCTCTCATACAAATATAGGTCTACAAGAAACATGATGTTTTATCAAGAACACGCCTACAGTCATCAACTAAACAGGGAATCTCGCACGTGTCATCCAGCAATGCCAAATCATACAGAAAACCCAGTAAATCAAATATACAATCGAAATTACAACACATCACGCACGCCCATCTGGCGAATATACGGAACGCACGCGGAATGACGCAACCATGCCGGCTGCGCAAAAATAACCTTAATCTGTCGAGAATTGTCGTTTCTTAGCATGCCTTCGTAGGGCCGCACTTGACAGATTAAGGTTATTTTTGCGCAGCCGGCATGGTTGCGTCATTCCGCGTGCGTTCCGTATATTCGCCAGATGGGCGTGCGTGATGTGTTGTAATTTCGATTGTATATTTGATTTACTGGGTTTTCTGTATGATTTGGCATTGCTGGATGACACGTGCGAGATTCCCTGTTTAGTTGATGACTGTAGGCGTGTTCTTGATAAAACATCATGTTTCTTGTAGACCTATATTTGTATGAGAGCGAGGCGTGAGCTTGCTGCGTTTAGAGTTTTATATATATGCATGTGCGTTCCCAAATAAACGTGGTTTGAAGTTAGCGCATGTGTTGTCTGCGTCTCTTTCTTGTGGCTCCGTTTTATTGCGCTGAACGTCCCTAGTTATAGTCAACCTTATTGACTTTACATTTTTTCTCTTGCATGTTCGCCTGCAACCGCTGACTTGGCCCTAGCCGAGACAGTGAAATTACCAAAGCGAAGCTGTGTAGGGCTAGGTGCTGGCGAATCGCGGACTCGGTGACGCGTAGAACAACAATTTTGGGCGCCGTATACATCGGTTTGTGTCCAATGTGCACAGGTGCTCCTCATCCGCCCTCGCCACCACCGTTGCCCCAAGTGTCACGATACTCGGCACTCCCCACCAATCGCCGCGCCCCTTTGCCTCGTGACGTATAGATCGCGCTAGCGCTGTTATGAGCAGATGCCCTTCGGAGCAGTTATGGGACGGATGCGTGTCGTTTGCTCGGAGGACGAAGAGCGGCAACAAAAGGATCGCCAACGAACACAGAAGCGCGAACGGGCACGAAAACGACGTGAAGGCCGCTGCCGCAGAACGTGCAGCCGTCACAGCTTCGCTGGCTCTCATGTTAACAGTGATGTAAGGGTTCTGCATTTCTTTAGATGCGAAGCATCTTCAGGCGGGGGCTTTTGTCCATCTCTCCCGCGGCGTCCACACCCCCACTGCGCATGCGCGTCCCCTCCCTCTCTGTCTCCTCTCCTACTCTCCCCCCTCTCGCGCGCCTCATTCTCTCCTGCGCAACGCCGCGATGCCTGATTGAAAAAACCGACTGCTCGCTTGCACAACCGTTCACCGGGCACCGCGTATATATAGGCACTGGATCTTGACCTGCAATGTAGTGCCGGTGGCAGATTTCTCTTGTACGTAGTTTAACAATAAAGATTTGCAGCGTGCACGTTAACTAAAAGCGGACTGCAGGTCTCTGTGTAATCTTTCTTCCGTCTCTCATTGCCCATTAGCAGTGATTTTTCTCTGGGAAACACCGGCGCACACTGCATGCTTCGCCCCTCCACAGGTTTCACGTTAGTGGAGCTAAAACATTTTTTTACAGTGAAGATGTCCTTGCGGTCCCTGTGCCGGTGCCGTTCACCATCCATGGCGCTCGCTAAAAATTCACGTGATCGGACAAAAATTTGGAGCCACAAAGAAACGGGCACAATAAATGACAGGACTGGTGCCAACTAAGAACTGATTTATTGGAAAAAAAAACATTGGGGGGGGGGGGGCATCTCAGGTAACTTCCGGCGCATGCGCGAGTCACATTGACAAGCACCGTAACAGAGTGACAACCCGACCTTTAGTTATCAAGACTTGTCTAAAAAACCAATTCCTTGCGATATAAATTCAATATGGCACACTAACACACTGGACACCGTTTTTATTTATGCAAGAAGCCTCGAACAATTCTGTGGCCACCTGGTTGCGAATTTTTCCCAAGCACCCTGATTACGAAAAAAATCACGCCATAATCACGGAATGAATGATGATGAGTGGGGCGAAGCTCGAGAGGGGAGATCATCGGTAAAACCGTAACTCTCCCGTGAAAGTTCGCCCATTACATCATTAAGAAAGACGTAAGACTCGCAAGTGCACTTCATAGAACTCGCAACTCGTAAGACTCGCAAGTGCACTTCATAGAACTAGGCGGTCACGTACCACGAAAGACATGCATGTACAGACCCACGGCTTTAGGAAGTAGAGCGTAGTGGGTTCCTCGCAAGTGCACTTAAAATTATGATGATTTATAGCGTAGTGGTTTCCTCGCAAGTGCACTTCGCCCCTAAAATTATGATGATTTATAGCGTAGTGGGTTGCTCGCAAGTGCACTTCATAGAACTAGGCGGTCACGTACCACGAAAGACATGCATGTACAGACCCACGGCTTTAGGAGCTTCGCCCCTAAAACGGGGCGCGCATGCGCAAGACTTGCAGTGCCAAGGCGATCGTAATCCAGATACATTGTTAAAGGAGGCTTCACGTTCCACTAATCGGATATTTGAACGTCGACCAGTCTGGCCGAAGTATGTCCTAACCACAGCTGAGGGGTATTACATAAACCACCCCAACCACACATGGACAATGCGGTTTTACACGCTCTATATGTCACAGGTGGCCTTATTCCTTTGCTACGAAACACGGGCGCATAGGCGGGAGAGCTGTTAGGGGCGGAAAACCGTGTCTGCCCGCAACCTTCTTCAGGCCGTGGGCGACTTTATGCATATCGGGTATTAGGGGCGAAGCTCCTTAAAGCGGCACCCGTTCGTCCCTCGTAGTCGTAGTGCGTAACCAGTCGTAACGCTAGTACCAGATCTTGACCTCCAAGGTGGTGCCGGTGAGAGATTTTTCCTGTGCGTTGTTGAACAATAAAAAATTCGCAGCGTGCGCGTTAACTAAAAGCCGAATTCTTCTGTCTCTCATTCCCCATTAGCAGCCATTGGCATGTTCCAGTAGGAAACGTTAGCAGAAGCAGAAGTGTAAGTGTTAGCTAAAAGCCGACTTCTTCTGTCTCTCATTCCCATTAGCAGCCATTGTTTAGTGCCTGGTGAGATTTCTCCTGTGCGTGATTAAACAATAAAAATTTTGTTCAAAACGCCGTTGATTGATGAAATAAACCAACGAAAGACGCCAGATGTTTTCTAAAAGCAAAACGAAAGAACGCCAGATGTTTTCTAAAGCAATGGTTTTCTAAACAATGAAAATTCACAGCGTACATGTAAAATTAAAGTGAGCTGCAAGTCGTCATAACTCTCATCGAACCTTTAGTATAAACGCGCCCGATCTCACGTCGGTGATGATGTACTGGGCAGAATTCACGGAAGATTCACGGTTTACCGATGAACCTCCGCAGCTTCGCCCACTCATCATCATTCACTCCTGTTCTGTTCTGTTCTAACTGTTTTGCTGTGGAGAGGTTGAGGTCCATATTGCCTCGGCTACTCCATATCACGAAGTTATGCAGCGAAAAAAAAAAGAATAATACTAAACGGTACCCAAACATAAACACTCCGCACACTGAAATCACTTCAAATATCATACCAAGACACAGTTTGCTTGCAGCAGTTCACGCTGTCATATAACTGTTCACCCGCACACCTTTCATATAAATCAATCCCTGGCTGTCTATCACAGGCGCTTATCCAGTCCGGTCTCCACTAAAAAATCTGTCAGGAAGATGTTCGCCTTTTTCTGAAGATGCATCTCAGGCCATGGTCCAAGTAATTTCTTTAATGTGAGGGGCCGTCTGTCCAAACTTGCTAATTTTTTCTTTAATTTTTCTCTTTCATTCGCGTATTTAACGCACTCCAAAAGAATATGGCGAACATTTTCTTCTGCTTGACCACAATGGCATTCCGGGGAGTTGGATCGATGTATCTTGTGCAGGAAGCTGTTTGTGTAGGCTACTTCCAATCGAAGTCTGTGGATTAAAGTCTCTAAGTGTCGTGGGAGATCTGTCGCTATGAAAAATTTTCTGTGTGGATCAACTTCATAAAGTACTGATTCCTTTGATTTAGGGCTATCAAACCACTTCTCCATCGAACAATGGTTAGCTCCTTGCGTTATAAAATGTCGAATATCCGCCCCAGATTCACTCCGTGGATATGCTGTGATTTTATTTCCGGCCTTTTGTTATGCTGTGTAGGTTCCGCTCTTTTGTGCATGCCTTTCAATTTCTTGAGCGAATTCTCCGAAACGCTAGTTATGACTGAGCAGGGGAAACCAGCCGATTGCAGACGCGACACCCCGTAACTAAAAGATTCAACCATCGTGTGTTCGCAAGATCTGCTCAGTGCCGAATGCAAGCACGTTGTCGCAAAGCATCTCAACATTTTTAGAGTGCGCCGATTCAAAATTAAGCAACTCCTTTTTAGCACGAGGTCGATACGACCAGCACGTGAAGTTATCATTAAAGGTTGTTCTGATATCTAGGTAATTGCAGTTCCTTATTATAGGCTTCCAAAGCAACGTCGAGCGGCGCCACTGCTCTTATCGCAACTGGGGGCATCCACGGCCACGACACTGCCGCCCCCGCTTCCGCGCACGCGCAGAGCTCTCGGAATGCATCTGTGGTGCGTCAGCATGTAGCTATTGCTGAGTAGCAGTGCTTTGGGCCGAATGAGGAGCGCATGCGCGCACGTGACCTTGCCGCCGCCGCTGGCAAATCCGGCGACAAACCGCCTTCGCGGGCAGCGTCTGCCCATATATTAACGCGGAGCTCAGCCGCTCGTGCGTCGCGCCCAAACTTGAGCTTGGGTTCCCTATTGGATTCCTCGTAGGTAAAAGGTAGGCTCCTTCCATGGGATCTAAAACAGATTAAAACTTTTCCCAAGGCAGTACTGTAACTCAACTGGTTAGTCGACGTTCTGGTGATTTTGAACTCGATGAACCAATTGAGTTGAAATCTTTTGAAGCAGCTGATGGCCACAAAGATCGCAGAAATGTGTGTATTGCTCTCGGCAAAGAAAGCACGAATGTTGCCTTAATAATTTTAGGGGCGAAGCTCCTTAGGGTGTGGGTCGTTCCCTCCTCTGTAGTAGTAGTATGTAGCCACCTCGCCCGATCGATAAAGTCCCCCCCCCTCCTCTCTCGCCTCGCGACGCCGACGCTCCGCGCTCGCTGCGTTGCAGATGCGTGCTCTATCCACTCATCATCATTCACCCCGTGGATAGGCTGAGTGAGTGAGTAAAAACTTTATTGAACATGTCCGGCGTCATTGAGCGGGTCTAACGTCGGAAAACCACGATATGATTATGAGGGGCACATCACCAAAGATTTAGAGTTGATAATTTGCGCCCACCTGTTCTGGCTGCGTTCTTCTACGCCTCCGTTAGTGTCCTCCCTGTTACGCCCATGCGGCACAGTATTACGCCACCTATGTTACACTACTCAATGAGTAAATGCCTGTCATGGTGCTTTGTTTGGAAACAAAAAATAAAAATCGTACGCAAACCTGAAGGCCTGACCTCTGGTCGTCCTGCTGTCTGTCTGGGAGACAAGATATTGCAGCGGAATGGTTTGCGGGTTGCCACTCATCAAGTACACACCAAATGGCAGGCCAATTAGAGCGGCCAGTGATAGCAGATGTCCTACAGGAAACAGTCGCAGTTGAGAGCCTAATAAAAACGCTAATTGCTGTGTTGTCGGAGGTGAAGTCACCGATCGACAACCTCAAAGCGTCCGGTGGTTGTGCTGCACTATGATAAGTTCACTCACCGCTTAAAAGAAGGCGGCGGGCAAAGTGTGATGTCTATTTTTATTGTTGCGATAGCAATTATATGGACACACTCGGCGGGCTTTCGTCGCCATAGGCGTATGATACGGTATCTACCGGGGGGGGGGGCAAGGGGGGCGTAGCCCCCCCCACTGAGAAATGTTAGGGGGCGGAGCCCCCCCCACTTTCGACAGTGGTCATTGTCGGCTGCTCGGCTGCAGTGTGGGAAAATAACAAGTGAGGCAAAGTTTTACTTGAACGCAGCAATAAAGTTATTGCTGCATTCAAGTCGCCACTGTTGGTTGGGAGGCGGCCACGCCGCTCCAGCAGTAAACGAGACAGTCGGACCATGCCAACAGAAAAACAGCGCAGGTTTTATTCACACTCGTGAATATATTGTTACGGAGAGGAAGTGAAGGAAGACGAAGGGCTGAAGAGCCTGACTGGCGCGCGAGTGTGGCGGTCAGCCATCTTGACTCTTTTACTAATTCCTCTCTGTAAATACATATTTTATATACTCATACAACCCCGTATCGATATATAGGAAACTAAAGGGGAGAGGGAAGGGGGATAAAGATTGCGCACATGCGCTCTTGAGAGCTTGGGCCGCGTCGTTCAACGGGTTACCGCAACGGGTTACCGCAGTTATTATGTAAATAATGTTTCCTACAGTTCTGCTGTGACGACTGTCCTCTGTGTGTCGTGGCCATGCACTGTAGGCTCTCTGCGCTGCTGGCTGCCTATTCCACGATTTCGCTCCTTGCTCTCGAGCATTGTAGAGGAGGCTATCGCTCAGCAGGGGCTCTATAAGATTACAGCAATCTGTCATGATTTTATTTTGGTCGGCGTGGCCTGAAATTTAGGTAATCGGCAACGCAATTACGGACGGGAACCGGCAAACGTTTTATAGCCCGATCCAGCAGAGCTAAAAAAGATTCCCACTTTAGTCTCCGATTATCCTGCTTCACAAGTTGCTTATCATATGGTAGCCTACAGCGGTTGCTGCGGCTTTTAAGAAGGCAGTGGACTCGGCACATTGAGAAGCATAGCTTTCAAATTTGCCCTGTAGTTTCACCTGTATACGTCACCAGGGAGGTGATCAGCGTCCACGGTTTTCTGGACTAAGAAGGCTGCCTACCTGCGAAGGATTGTGTCTGTTCCTTATAATGTTTATTTATCTCTCAACCTCTCTGTCAGCAGCGATGAGTTCACAGAGAGTTGTACACGCGCAAAAAGAACTCAACGTTGTTATACTGGTTATACTACAACTGAAAGTATCCGTTATACACATATGATTCCATCTCGCCTGCTGCTATAAGTAGCCGCTGCCAAAGTGATTGGTGGGCAGCCCTTCTTGAATTTCGTTCCCCAAAAAAAAAAAATCACAGCATATCCACGGAGTGAATGATGATGAGTGGGCGAAGCTGCGGAGGTTCATCGGTAAACCGTGAATCTTCCGTGAATTCTGCCCAGTACATCATCACCGACGTGAGATCGGGCGCGTTTATACTAAAGGTTCGATGAGAGTTATGACGACTTGCAGCTCACTTTAATTTTACATGTACGCTGTGAATTTTCATTGTTTAGAAAACCATTGCTTTAGAAAACATCTGGCGTCTTTCGTTAAGCAGCTGGCGTCTTTTCGTTTTGCTTTAGAAACATCTGGCGTTCTTTCGTTTTGCTTTTAGAAAACATCTGGCGTCTTTCGTTGGTTTATTTCATCAATCAACGGCGTTTTGAACAAAATTTTTATTGTTTGATCACGCACAGGAGAAATCTCACCAGGCACTACCTTGGAGGTAAACAATGGCTGCTAATGGGAATGAGAGACAGAAGTCGGCTTTTAGCTAACACTTACACTTCTACTTCTACTAACGTTTCCTACTGGAACATGCCAATGGCTGCTAATGGGGAATGAGATATGAGAGACAGAAGAATTCGGCTTTTAGTTAACGCGCACGCTGCGAATTTTTTATTGTTCAACAACGCACAGGAAAGATCTCCCACCGGCACCACCTTGGAGGTCAAGATCTGGTACTAGCGTTACGACTGGTTACGCACTACGACTACGAGGGATGAATGGGTGCCGCTTTAAGGAGCTTCGCCCCTAAAATTGGTTATTGTTCAGCACAGTAATGCGCTGCTTATTGTGCACACTTCATTTTAACGCCGCGAGTTTTCGCAGACACTTGACGTCGCGTAACAAGGAGGCGATTTTATGGCACCGAAAAATTTTGACGAATAGCGAGAAACCAATGTCGAACAATACGCCTTATTGAAAATGGTTTATTTTTTAACGTAGTCATGCGTAAGTGGTAATTACGTGGTGGATCACCTAAGCGTCATTTGTTGCGCCTTGTTGCGAGCAGGTGCTGTGAGCATGACCCAGAAAATTTCGACCAATCATTAACAGCTAACGGCAATGCGGGGCAGTTCGGGCAGTAACGACAATGCGGGGCAGTAATCGCCCACATTTTTTCAAGCAATATTTGAGCTTACACAATTTACGTAGGCTCTTTACTTGGAGTAGCCGGAGGGGAGCAGTAAGGAGCCACTTCACCGCTTTCCCGTTCACTCCCCACCCAAGCTAGGAAAAGTAGGAGGGCAAGGAACGGCACCTAGCATATAAATTCGTAGTAATTTACAATCTTACAGTACACAAGAAGCTCAATGTGGTTTCTATAAATATTAATCGACGGAACTTGGCCTCCTTCTTTAGAAAGATTTTATATTAGAGGTCTCTAACAGTAAAGAAATTGGCACTCGGCTTATTCCTACGACTTCTGCGAAGTACCTTGCTTTGTCAGAGACATGTTTTGTTTAGTAAGTGAGAATTTAAGGTACTAGATTCATAGCAGGTTCTTCACATCGCATTTACAACGCCAAACTGAGACTGTGAAGTTTGCAGATAGAATGCTCAGATGAAGAACAGGTTAAATGTGGCTGTGCTTTTTAAACTTGGCGGTAAAATGTCCAAAATGTTATTAAACACTGCTGTGTAGTCGCGGTACAGGGCGGCCCAGCCTGCACAATCTCTTTGTGCAGACCCTTTCTTGATATCAGACATGTCTATGAATATAAAAAAATCACATCAAATTGAGAGGAAATGCAGTCTCTCTCTCTCTCTCTCTCTCTCTCTATATATATATATATATATATATATATATATATATATATATATATATATATATATATATATATATATATAATATGGCTGACAGAGTGAGCGACGCCAGCCCCCCCCCCCCCCCCCCACTCGCGAACGAGTTGGTACGCCACTGTTCGTCGCCGTCGTGATGTTCTGTATAAAGCCTAAAGGAAGTCAACGCACTGGCTCAGGGGCTGCAGTGGAGCACTCGGACAGTAAGAGAAGTTGAAACCACAATCAACAGCCTACTCTCACAGAAAACAACAAGCAGAGACTCCAAGAAGGCAAGACTGAAGAGCTCACGCACTTCAGAATTACAAGCAGCAGCCTCCAGTTCTAAGCTACCACTTGCAAGGATTCAGCAGCGGAATATTAAACTCTGTAAAACATGTTAGCAGCAAGAATACTATTTTAAACAACGAACAGTAGATTTTTTTTTTTATTTTTCCTGCTTCCTGGGGTTGGAGTCCCCTTCTCCTTCCCCGTCAAAATTTCACTTGGCTCTGCCCTGTTCATTTTCTTTTCGAATTGGCATTGCCTGCTATATTATTATGGTGCGGGCTGAGGCTTCATTCTTTTTCATACCTCACAATAAAGAACGTATAAAGCCTAAATCGATAGCATCGCCCGTCGTATGCACAACTCTAATAAGAAAGAATCGAGTATTTGGGAAGCATTTCTGCCACACAACGATAAGCGTCATCCACCTCGCGTTATCACCGCGGTCCCGGCAGTTGCCGGTCACGAACGGCGCGCGCGTTATCAGCGTGACATAGCATTCTTGATAGGAAAGTGACGAGAGCCGGGTTTTCAAGAAAGGAAACGCGAGCAAGCCAGATGACGATTATCGTTGTGTGGCAGAAATACTCCCGATATACTCGATTTTTTCTTAGAGTGATATGTGTACGAGCGCAGCCGACGAATCCAGCGGAGAGGAAGTGCCGGGTTTTGTCCGCGAAAGGCCCACGGGCAGTGGGTGGCCGCATGGCTCTGCACTTTGCTCGGCCGGGCTCGCACTTATCTTTAAACATTTCTACTGGCGGGCCCCACCGCTCAGTTTGCGATCAAGGGACAGACATCAAGGGACAAACAGCACTACATATGTGGCCTAAGCGTCTATAGATCTAAAATAAAGTATATTAAGATTAATATTGTAGGGTGTGTCCGCCGCGGTGGTATAGCGGTTACGGTGCTCGGCTGCTGACCCGAAGGTCGCGGGTTCGATCCCGGCCGCGGCGGTCGCATTTCGATGGAGGCGAAATGGTAGAGGCCCGTGTACTTAGATTTAGGTGCACGTTAAAGAACACCAGATGGTCGAAATTTCCGGAGCCCTCCACTACGGCGTCTCTCATAATCATATCGTGGTTTTGGGACGTAAAACCCCAGATATTATTAATATTGTAGGTTCTGAGCGATATTACCGCCGCCGCCCTCGGAACACACGGAGACAGTTCACGCGGTCGTGCAACAAACACATAAAGGTTTATTAAAACACTTCTTTACATATATGGCGAGCTCGCCGGCCGAATTAGTAAACGTAACACGCTGAACTTATGCGCTGACAATGAATACTGGGAAACAGCACGCACACTCAAGACAATGTAAGACATACAATACAATATAACATAAGACATAAAATAAGACAACATAATACAATACAAATGCGAAGGCGGCGCCGCAGATGTACGACTCACCACGAGGGCCCGAGGGAAGCGAGCCGCGGTACCGTCCCCCACGGACCCCAGCGTGGCCGTCGCCCATCCGCGCGCGCTGCCACACCCCAAAAGAGACTCACTCCTGTTTCTATGCGCCGGCCTAAATTCGCGGCGGCGATGCCGGCGCCACCGCGCTAAACTCGGGTTACAGACAGCTCATCACTGACCTTGGACGAACGCCTCGTCTTACGCCAAGCACGTGCGTTCCAAACACAGCGGCCGCGCTCAAGTTACGGCAGTCGCCTTTACAGGGGTGATATAGCACCCCCACATCCCCCCAACCTTAAATCAAACACATATCCCGGAAAAGACTTAAAACAACACAGCTACACAAGCTCTACAAAAGAACAAGTGGCGTAAACGTCGCTACAGAATGTCCGTGCACTTCGACACAGCCGCTGGTCGACACCGCTGCACTGGCTTGAACTCAGTCCCGGAACCGCAAAGGCAACGTGGTCGTCGGCGCGAGAGAGCGTCGCTCGCCGACACGTCTTCTGGTTGCGGGCAGCACTCACGAGGGCGCCGATTTGAAGGCAGCTACGCAGGTCACGGCATGCATCGGCCATCGGTGAAGACGATGTGCAGCAGACAGCCAGCCGCGGGTTAAAACTCCCACTGCGTACACTCTCGAAAGAACGGTGCAGTCCGGCTAGCAATGGCATCGGCGGTGACTGAGACAACAAATGCAATGAACGATTGCCTTTTTTTAGTTTAATCGTGCACGCAAGCTAAAATGAGGGAAGCGGAGTGCAACAACTCGACGCCACGATCCAACGGATTGTGTATCACGTGCAACAGGCAGCTAAGCAGAGCCTTAGGCCTAACGACTCGCTCGACAACAACCGCCATCCAAAACAAGCACCCGCACAGGCGCAGAAGAGGCAGCCGCGAGGAGACGTCAGCTTTCTGAGGTGGCCCTAAACGCTCGCTGCACACAGCAGCTTACCGAGCGATCGGCGTCCACCGTCCCGGACGATGTCACGACGCCCCGGCGTCGAGCCGCAATACCAGCAGCAACGACACCCTTGGCCCCTGGCCACCCGGCTACACAAGCCGCAACTCCCAGAGTTAAAGAGACAGAAGAAAAACTATTTACAGAAAAAGATCGGACCACCCACGAGGCTTCCGTACTCACTCGCTTCGGGCTTGCCTATTATCCACGTTCTCTATGCTTCGCTCTCGCAGGATGTGGACCATGTGACTCTCGTACCAACACTCAACGACCTTCTTAAAAATAAAAATGACCACTTGCGAACATAAAAAAAAAAACCTTTAACGTGCCGACAAGTTCAAACACGCCAAAGCAACCGATCTCCTCGCTCTCAAGAAAGCACGCCGCCGACGCTAGCGATGAAAATCCCCACTTAGGCTTACTTTACCCGGCTCACACAAATGTTGCCCCGAACCGCAAAAACCGTCGTCCGATGCCCCAAGAGCGCCACGTTGGGCAGCCAGTGTGGGGTCTGAGCGATAAACGCCGCCGCCCTCGGAACACACGGAGAGAGTTCACGCGGTCGGGCAACAAAACGTATACGTTTATTAAAACTCTTCTTTACATATATGGCGAGCTCGCCGGCCGAATTAGTAACACGTAACACGCTAACAATTAATACTGGGAACACAACACGCATACTCAAGAGAATGTAAGGCATGCAATACAATATAACATAAGACATAGATAAGACATAAAATAAGACAACATAATACAATACAAATGCGAAGGCGGCGCGCAGATGCACGACTCACCACGAGGGCCCGAGGGAAGCGAGCCGTGGTACCGTCCCCCACGGACCCCAGCGTGGCCGTCGTCCATCCGCGCGCGCTGCCACACCCCAAAAGAGAGTATGCGCCGGCCTAAATTCGCGGCGGCGATGCCGAGCCACCGCGCTAAACTCGGGTTACAGCAAAGCGCATCCCTGACCTTGGACGAACGTCTCCGCTTACGCCAAGCACGTGCGTTCCAAACACAGCGGTCGCGCCCAAGTTACGGCAGTCGCCAATACAGGGGTGATATAGCACCCCCACAATATACATTATCGTCGGGGTTTTACGTCTCAAAACCTCGATATGATTATGAGGGGCAATGTAGTGAAGGGCTCCGGAATGCTCGACCACGTGGGGTTCTTTAACGGGCACCGAAATACAAAAGGGCCTCTCTACCATTTCGCCTCAGCCGAAATACTGCTGGTTCAGCAAACGAAGGATTCCATCAACATCATTTCAGCTGGTAGCTACGATGTGAAATGCGGCGGATTATTTCAGTAAAAGTTCGGATTTGAATTTGTGCACATGGGACCTTGTGTTTCTATTTTTTTTCGTATACCCAAAGCGGTATTGCTTCTGTACATCTCAGTTTTTTTCGTATGTTTTTTTTTGCCTACCGAATTTCTTCCTGGAAGCTAGTTTTGCTAAAAGTCCTGGTGCGATCCTCATAACATGACAGAGGGATTCAGGCTTGCGGCCGTGCTCTTTTTGCGATCTCAGAGAAAAGTGTACTCTACTTCATTGAGTGATTGCAGCACAGATGCCACTTTATTTTCACCGAGCCTATTCTTTGGGTATCCAGAACTTGCGCGAATTTTAACAACCGTCGTATGGAGCATCAGGTCACATATGCAGAAAAAAAACAACCATATATGGCGTGGTCATGCTGTTGAAAACGTTCTCAGGTTATTCTGGCCCAAATAAAGCGAACAAGTTCTTACCATTGCTCTCAACGCTCTTCGATAGCTCCATAAAACCAGCGGCCGAAATTGAAAACTATCGTCGACTCGACGGACGCATTGAGGGGAGGCACGAAGAAATAACGATTACTTTGCGCATCGTAAAACCGCAAACAACTTCTATCGACTGCATTATATTTTCTTTTTCCTATGCGCACACTTGACTGCGTTTTGCGTTTACGCCATCCCAAAACACTCAACAAGATTGAAACTTGGAATTAGTGTCGTGCGCA